>NC_069502.1:1051485605-1051638105 GCF_027579735.1 Bombina bombina
AACTCTTTGCATTTAAAAAAAAAAAAAATTGCCTGTCCAAATGGCTTATTTGAAGTTTAATTAGGTTCAGGTTCTTGCAATGTAATGTTCTACACGTAAACAAGTTGCTTCATACAATGCTTAATACGTCTAATCTGCATGAAACAGATATACAGCCTGTATTCAAACACCAGGCCTGCTAGTTTGTGTTGGTGATTAAGTCATTTGAACCATTGCTGATGAATACATGTCAACACCAGCTTTCTGACTAGAGCACAGTGTTATCTATATGAAACACATGAACTAACACCCTCTAGCTGTGAAAAACTGTCAAATGCATTCTGATGAGAGGCGGCCTTCAAGGGCTTAGAAATTAGCATATGATTCTACCTAGGTTTAGCTTTCAACTAAGAATAACAAGAGAACAAAGCAAATTTGATGATAAAAGTAAATTATAAAGTTGTTTAAAATTACATGCCTTATCTGAATCATGAAAGTTTGATTTAGACTTTACCATCCCTTTAAGCAAATTTGATAAAAGAAGTAAATTAGAAAGGTTTTTTTTTTTATGCTTAAGAATACATTCTGGTTTTCATATTGCTTTCAATACAATCATTTATTTAAAAACAGGTCAACTTAAATTGAAAAATATTTGCTTTAACACTCTGGAGACCTTTCTGAAATAACATATTCAGATCACTTGAAATCATAATTGAAGTGATGCACTGATTCAATTAAACAACATGTGAGAAGAAAGAACAGTCTATTTGCCTAATTTATTTGTGGCGGCAAAATAAAATACAATGTGGTGCCAAGCATGACAAGGCTCCAAAGAAATGAATCACAATGTGCAGCTGAGTTTTAATGTTTTTTTGGCAGAGATCTCTTCTTATGTGTAATTAAAATCTGAAACAATGTGATATGCTTGGATTGAGCAACTGTATGTATTTGTAAAAAAAATGAATTTATTTCCCTGGATTGAGCAACTGTATGTATTTGTAAAAAAAATGGATTTATTTCCTTGTATCATAAAGTATTTTTTTTTGAGGCAATGGTACCAATATTAATATTATGAACTATTTACTTAGAGACAACATATTCAGCAACTTTATACAACGGGAAGACTTGACTGACAAAACATACGGCTAGATTTAGAGTTTTGTCGGTAACGACCTGCGTAGCTAACGCTGGCTTTTTTCTGGCCGCACCTTTAAAATAACTCTAGTATTGAGAGTCCACAGAATGGCTGCGTTAGGCTCCAAAAATGGAGCGTACAGCATATTTAACGCAACTTCAACTCTCGATACCAGAGTTGCTTACGGACGCGGCCAGCCTCAAAAACGTGCTCGTGCACAATGGGGCTGTTTGAGCTGAAAAAAAACCTAACACCTGCAAAAAAGCCGCGTTCAGCTCCTAACGCAGCCCCATTGTTTGCTATGGGGAAACACTTCCTACGTCTGCACCTAACACTCTAACATGTACCCCGAGTCTAAACACCCCTAACCTTAACACTTATTAACCCCTATTTTGCCGCCCCGCTATCGCTGACCCCTGCATATTATTATTAACCCCTAATCTGCCGCTCCGTAAACCGCTGCTACTTACATTATCCCTATGTACCCCTAATCTACTGTCCCTAACACCGCCGACCCCTATATTATATTTATTAACCCCTAATCTGCCGCCCACAACGTTGCCTCCACCTGCCTACACTTATTAACCCCTAATCTGCCGACCGGACCGCACCGCTATTATAATAAAGTTATTAACCCCTAATCCGCCTCACTCCCACCTCAATAACCCTATAATAAATAGTATTAACCCCTAATCTGCCCTCCCTAACATCGCCGACACCTAACTTCAAACATTAACCCCTAATCTGCCGACTGGAGCTCACCGCTATTCTAATAAATGTATTAACCCCTAAAGCTAAGTCTAACCCTAACACTAACACCCCCCTAAGTTAAATATAATTTAAATCTAACGAAATTAATTAACTCTTATTAAATAAATTATTACTATTCAAAGCTAAATACTTTTGCCTGTAAAAAGAAACATACAGTACCCCCCCCAAACATTACAACCCACCACCCACATACCCCTAATCTAACCCAAACCCCCCTTAAATAAACCTAACACTAAGCCCCTGAAGATCTTCCTACCTTATCTTCACCCTGCCAGGTTCACCGATCCGTCCTCGGAAGTCTTGATCCAAGCCTCGGAAGTGTTGATCCAAGCCCAAGCGGGGGGCTGAAGAGTGGCGTCCATCCTCGGGCTGAAGTCTGGATCCAAGCGGCGACTGAAGAAATCCATCCTCGGGCTGAAGTCGGAAGTCCATCATCTGTATGAAGTCTTCTATCAAGCCGCATCTTCAATCTTCTTTCTTCTGGAACGGAGCGGAACCATCTTCTTCCAAGCCGACGAGGAACATCCTCTTCAACCGATGACTAGACGACGAATGACGGTTCCTTTAAATGACGTCATCCAAGATGGCGTCCCTCGAATTCCGATTGGCTGATAGGATTCTATCAGCCAATCGGAATTAAGGTAGGAATATTCTAATTGGCTGATGGAATCAGCCAATCAGAATCAAGTTCAATTCGATTGGCTGATCTAATCAGCCAATCGGATTGAACTTGATTCTGATTGGCTGATTCCATCAGCCAATCAGAATATTCCTACCTTAATTCCGATTGGCTGATAGAATCCTATCAGCCAATCGGAATTTGAGGGACGCCATCTTGGATGACGTCCCTTAAAGGAACCGTCATTCGTCGGGAAGTCGTCGTCGGAAGAAGATGGGTCCGCGGTGGAGGTCTTCAAGATGGAGCCGGTCCTCATCGGATGAAGATAGAAGATGCTGCTTGGAAGAAGATGGTTGCCGGTCCGGATCTACTCTTCTTCCCGGATAGGATGAAGACTTTGGAGCCTCTTCTGGACTTCTTCAGCCGTCGGATGATGGATGTCTAGCCCCCGCTTGGGCTTAGATGAAGATATCGGAGCCAGGATGGATCGGTGTGATACCCGGTGAGGTGAAGACAAGGTAGGAAGATCTTCAGGGGCTTAGTGTTAGGTTTAGTTAAGGGGGGTTTGGGTTAGATTAGGGGTATGTGGGTGGTGGGTTGTAATGTTGGGGGGGGTATTGTATGTTTTTTTTTTTACAGGCAAAAGAGCTGAATTTCTTGGGGCATGCCCCGCAAAGGGCCCTGTTCAGGGCTGGTAAGGTAAAAGAGCTTTGAACTTTTGTAATTTAGAATAGGGTAGGGCATTTTTTATTTTGGGGGGCTTTGTTATTTTATTAGGGGGCTTAGAGTAGGTGTAATTAGTTTAAAATTGTTGTAATATTTTTCTTATGTTTGTAAATATTTTTTTATTTTTTGTAACTTAGTTCTTTTTTATTTTTTGTACTTTAGTTAGTTTATTTCATTGTAGTTATTTGTAGGTATTGTATATAATTAATTTATTGATAGTGTAGTGTTAGGTTTAATTGTAGGTAATTGTAGGTATTTAATTTAATTTATTTATTGATAGTGTAGTGTTAGGTTTAATTGTACCTTAGGTTAGGATTTATTTTACAGATAATTTTGTAATTATTGTAACTATTTTAGCTATTAAATAGTTCTTAACTATTTAATAGCTATTGTACCTGGTTAAAATAAATACAAAGTTACCTGTAAAATAAATATAAATCCTAAAATAGCTATAATATAATTATGATTTATATTGTAGCTATATTAGGGTTTATTTTACAGGTAAGTATTTAGTTTTAAATAGGAATAGTTTATTTAATAAGAGTTAATTTATTTCGTTAGATTTAAATTATATTTAACTTAGGGGGGTGTTAGGGTTAGACTTTGCTTTAGGGGTTAATACATTTATTAGAATAGCGGCAAGATTCGGTCGGCAGATTAGGGGTTAATAATTGAAGTTAGGTGTCGGCGATGTTAGGGAGGGCAGATTAGGGGTTAATAAATATAATATAGGGGGCGGCGGTGTTAGGGGCAGCAGATTAGGGGTACATAGGGATAACGTAGGTTGCGGCGGTGTATGGAGCGGCAGATTAGGGGTTAATTATTGTAGGTAGGTGGTGGCGACGTTGTGGGGGACAGGTTAGGGGTTAATAAATATAATATAGGGGTCGGCAATGTTAGGGCAGCAGATTAGGGGTACATAGCTATAATGTAGCTGGCGGCGGCGTGCGGACGGCAGATTAGGGGTTAATAAGTGTAGGTAGCTGGCGGCGACGTTGTGGGGGGCAGATTAGGGGTTAATAAATATAATATAGGGGTCGGCGGTGTTAGGGGCAGCAGATTAGGTGTACATAAGGATAACGTAGGTGGCGGTCGGCAGTTTAGGGGTTAAAAAAATTGAATCGAGTGTCGGCGATGTGGGGGGGCCTCGGTTTAGGGATACATAGGTAGTTTATGGGTGTTAGTGTACTTTAGAGTACAGTAGTTAAGAGCTTTATAAACCTGCGTTAGCCAAGAAAGCTCTTAACTACTGACTTTTTTCTGCGGCTGGAGTTTTGGCGTTAGAATTCTAACGCTCACTTCAGCCACGACTCTAAATACCGGAGTTAGAAAGATCCCATTGAAAAGATAGGATACGCAATTGACGTAAGGGATCTGCGGTATGGAAAAGTCGCGGCTGAAAAGTGAGCATTAGACCCTTTTTTGACTGACTCCAAATACCGGCGGTAGCCTAAAACCAGCGTTAGGAGCCTCTAACGCTGGTTTTCACGGCTACCGCCAAACTCCAAATCTAGGCCATAGTAGGGTAGTTTCTGTAGACTTTAAAGAACAAGTTTTGTTTTTTTTAGAAAAGATAACTTTTCATCGGAATAGGATCTACTGCACATTATATTTAGAATAAGAAAGTAAAGTTGCTTCTCCCTTGGGAATATACAATCTATAAGTGTAAGGGATTTTTTGGAAGTTGAGGGTATCTTGTCAGATTGCTGGTGAATACCCTCTATGAAAGATGCAGGAGGCTACTCTATGACACCCAAACAATAACAAGGCCAAATGCTGCAGGTTCAGGTAGACATATCAAAATTGATTGCAGGAAGTTAAAGGTAGTTTGTTGGAACGCTAATAATATATGGCATTTTTAAGCTGCTATTTTTACTTTAATTTTACTTTAAAGGAATACTAAACCCAAACTTTTTTCTTTCATGATTTGGATAGAACGTGCAATTTTGAGCAACTTTCTTTTACTCCTATTATCATTTTTTTCTTTGTTCTCTTGGTATCTTTATTTTAAAAGTAGTCATTAAAGCTTAGGAGCCGGTTCCTTTTAGGCTCAGCACCTGGGTAGCGCTTGCTGATTGGTGGCTATATGTTGCATTGCACAGAAGCTTTGAGCTCACAAGAGTGCCCTTCCATAGGCTCGAATGGAAGCCTTGGTCTGATGCCATCATACACAGCACAGAACCTAGCACAGCGAAGGGAGTAAGTCGCACAGCGATGGGCAGCAAATTTAAAATATATATGTATATTAATATTTGCATATATTTATGTGTTTATATGTGTATATACATATATTTGCAGTTTAAACACATTTCCCACAGACTGCAAAAGCACTTTTTCGTGTCTTTTTTAACACCCCACACCAGCTCACTTTAAACCCTTATAACTGCTTTGTGCAGTTATTTTTTTAATTAAATAAAGATGCTGCTATTTTTTTTTATTGGGGGACATTTTTAAAATTAAACAGAGGTCTGACATCTGGCTAATTGCTACTGTGAGCTTGCAGTAGTATTAGCCACCCGCTTGTAATGACTGGTTATTTAACGTTATGGGCCCACGTTAAATTAGCATTCCACTTGTAATTTAGCCCATTATCTAGCATCCCAAATATGTTGTATATAAACCCAGTGGAGCATGATAAGATTGTGATTATTCCAATTTAATAATAAAATCTACATTTGCTTTATTGTTATTTTTTTCTCTTTGCATTAAGCAACTATGAACCAAGGCCCACACATTTAACGTTAAAAATTAGAGAACAATAGAAAAAGAAAGCATTTATGAAAATGTTCAAATCTTGAAAAGGAAAAGGGAGAAACAGCTGCTTACCACAAATATATAAAAAGAAAACACACAATTTTTGTGCACCAAGAGCGTAGTAGCATAGTACACAGTAACTTCTTGGAGATTTAGTATTATTTAGACTCTAATAATTGTATATGGCTACTAAATTATCTTTGGAATTTAGAATATCGGCTTCCAATACAGCCATATGATAATGTCTGATTTTGTTTAAAATTATTGAATAATTCTGAATATTATGTTTCCAATTATTTTGCTAAGCAAACTCATACTGTCATGAATACTATGCCAATACATTTAATAAGGGGTTTGTTTAAGGCAGCCAGATTCTGATATAATAAAGCTTGTTGAGGGGAGAGTCTGATATTAAAATCTAAAACAGAGCTTAGCAATAAATAAACCCATAACCACAACAAAGAAGCAAGAAAGCAAGAACGCCACATACGAAAGTAAGTGGTTCTTGTTCCTCAGACCAAGGGCAAGATTACGGGTGGAGTGCAATAATTTGCGTGAGAAGCACAAATATGATCGTGAGATCACAGTATTTTTTGCGCTCAACTTCATATTAGAAATGGTGCTTTGTTTAAAATACTGCAAATTAGTTTGCACGGACTTGGAGTAATTTACACTCCTCATATTGTCTACGGTCAGTGTTGAGCATCAATGTGCGCTTGTATTACAAGCTGCAATTGTTCAAATGCAATTTTAAACACAAAATTTTTACGTGAACTCAAAGTTCAGGAAAAGAGTTTGGTTTTGGTCTGAGATGAAATTTGCACTAAGCACCCCTAAACCGCCACATAGCCCACCGCAAATTACCCTGCTGCACAATTAACCCCTAAACCACTGCATAGCCCACTGTAAATTACACCGCTACACTATTATCCCCTAAACTGCCACATAGCCCACCGCAAATTACCGTGCTACACAGTTAACCCCTAAACCACTGCATAGCCCACTGCAAATTACACCGCTACAATATTATCCCCTAAACTGCCACATAGCTCACCTCTATAAACTCCTTTTACTAGTGACCCCTTAACCACCAACACCCCATCGCAAAATACACCATCGCAAAATACCCCATCACAAAATACCCCCTAACTTATTAACCCCCTAACTGCCACAACCGACATTGTAAAATGCCCATTAGCCTATTAACCTCCTAACTGTCACAACTCCCCATTGCAAAATACCCCTAACCGCCACAACCCCCTATGACAAAATACCCCCTTACCTCCTAACAACTAACCCCACAAAGACCCTTAAGTTAAAAAAAAACACTACCATTAAAAAAATAAAAAAACACTAACATTACACAAAATGAAAAATAAAATCCAAAAATAAAAAAACAACCATAAGGACCTATCCCACCCCTAAAAACACTAAACTAACACTAAAATCTACTCTAAAAACTGCCCTGAAAAGGGTCATTGTAGGGCAGTGCTTATCTTTACAAAACCCCATCCTAAAAAGATGCCCAGAAAAGGGCATCGGCAATTAAGCTCTTTTGTGAAAACAAAAATAACCCTATACTAAAAAATATGCTATGGAAAGGGCATCAGCGATTAAGCTCTTTTGTGTTGAAAAAAATTGCTATCCTAAAACTAAAATGAAACCCCCAAAATAAAACTACAATTGACCCCCCAAAGTTGGTACTAATCTGGCTCCTTAGGGGGCAGCTACTCTGGGGCAGTCCTCTTCTTCTATCTTCATCCCTCTTCTTCTGATCTTCCATTTGATGTACCTTTATACTGTCTCCGCAGCACACTGAAGCTTGCATGCAAGGTTCCCCCTTATATAATAGGGGTGCCCTCCTTGCATTTCTATTGGCTGATTTTTAATTTCTGTGAAATGAAAAGTGTGGAAGCCAGCATGAAGTAAGTCGCTGTTAGACAGCAGGGATTGTAATTATTAGAAATGTGCAGCACTGAATAATTTGTTTCGGATGAATCAATCAGAACCAATATTCAGAAAAATTACTTTTTCAGAACATTTGTGTGCTGCACTTTTCAGTACATAGTTAGTTTAAAACGAACGGAATACTGAATATTCATTAAAATTTACATTTGTTTTTAGGTTAAAACTAATGTAACTAATGTAATCTTGCTGCATGTGGCACATTTTCACCTGTAGGATACTTACCTAGAGCACTCTGGGGAACCAAGCTAATCTGCTTCTTCTTTACAGAATCCAAGGCCTAATTCTCCTATTATCGTGGCCCTGGACTCTGTGAAGAAGGTAGAAGTAGCGCAACTCAGCACGCTATAGGTAAGTATTACATCTAATTTACAGAATAACAAATATAGGGCTAGATTACGAGTGGACTGTTGTGCATGTGCAATAAGGGGTATTTTCCTTTGACCTCATATCTTTCAGCCATTATAACTTTTTTATGCAATTTCTTTAAAATAATTTATATTAGAAAGTGTTCTTATGAGTGTAACTGTAATTTTAAATGTACTTTTTTTTTTAAATAATTTTTTTGGAGGTTTAATATGAAACATGACAAACAGGCAATGCTCCAAAAGGCATAAAGGAAATACAAAAAGGAAAAATACTATCAGTCACATTAATAAAGGTATATAGTCATATCTGTTACATCACAGATAAAATCCTATAGATACAATATAAACCTCACCTTTTCTAGTATTTTAATATAATTAAACCTGTAGAAGTTATAAACCAACAAGGTTAATGTATACAGAAAGAAGAAAAATGCATACAGTAATCAAGAACTACATCAAATTTTCACGGCATATCTTAGTTGAATTATACATTAGTAGGGAAAGTATTCCATAATGTTCAACATAGATGAACCTAGAATATCGAAACATAAATAAAAAGCTGGACATATGCATTTAGGAAATGTATCAAGGGAACCATAAACACAAGATAGGGTAAAGAAATAAGGACAATTGTGTATGAGTCATGATATGAAAACTGATGCGTGGGTTATTTGGTGTTAACACTAATAAAGCTTGATAATCTACAAGTAGGTATATCTGAACGGACGTGTTGCATAAGGAAGGGAGGAAATAAAAAGGGAGAAAAAAAAAGGGAGAATGAAAGTGGAGGGAAATTGAAGGGGTGGTGCAAAGGGGTCAATGGGTTTTTGTACCACGTCTTCAAGTCTTTAATATTACTTGATCAACTCCCATGCCTCTTAAATCTGACAGTGTAGATCTAACTTATTGTTGCATGTAAAAATTGGATTCTCCATAGATTCCATAAATTTCATAATCTTAACAATCTCCCCCCAAGAAGAGGAAACTGGTTGTTTCCATAGCCTAGCTATGACTAGTTTAACCACCATGAATAAGTATATGCAAAGTAAAACTGTAGGGGTTGAAGTAGGTGTCATGTTTAGGTGAAATACGATTGTTTGTGGGCTACACCTTATCATTGGGTCTAAGATAATACATTTACTGGCTAGTAAGGTCCAAAAAGGAGATAATACTGGGCATTCCCACCAAATATGAAGTGGTGACCCCACCAATCCACACCCCCTCCAGCAAAGAGAGGAGTTCAAAGGAGAAATTTTAAAGAGTCTTGAAGCTTGCGTAAGGGTTGATCGAGAAAACCCCAGGATTTTAGTAGACTTTGAAGTCTCCAGAACTCAAACCTCAAGAGTTGTGAAGGATTATAGGATGTACTGAATTGTGAAAGAGTGAACAACCTTCTATTGGGAAAGAGATCAGCAATACAACAAATACCACGCTCATGCCACAGGGAAGGGTGCGAGTCTCTAAAAGCCCCAAGCAGTCCTAGGAGTGAGTGAATGGGCGAGGGGAGTGAGGCAATCTGTGGAAGGGATCTAACTCTATCCCAGAAGCATAAGGCAAATAGTATAATAGGGTTTTCAATATTATAAGATGACCTGGTGTGCTTAGGTAACCTTATGAGGTCAGATAGCGTTAGTGTGTCAGGGAGAGCTGCCTGTTCAATTAACCACCATTTACTGTGGCATATCTTAGAGCTCCAAGAGAGTATGTGGGCTAGTCTGGCGGATTCATGGTACAGAACCAAGTTAGGGGCACCAGCGCCCCCAATTAGTATGGGTTGTTGTATGATTCTTGTGGCTACACTTGGGTGCTTATTCCTCCAGATGAAATGATTGCTAACTATTTGAAATTTCCCTATCAAAGACTTAGGAATGGGAATAGGGAGGGATCAAAACAGATAGGTTAGTTTGGGGAGGAGGGTCATCTTGAAAGCGGCTATTCTGCCTAACCAAGAGATACAAGGTGTATTCCAACTATCTGTACTTTTTTGGAATTGCTGAAGGAGTGGGTAGAAGTTGGATTCAATTATCGTGGAAACGTTACAGGATAGGAAAATACCAAGGTGTTTGATTTTCTGGTCCGACCAGTTGAATGGGTATACTCTTTTAAGTGTCACTTGCTGGTAAATTTATAGTGTAAGCATCGATTTTGTGAACATTTAGCTTATAGAAGCTGATTTGTCCAAATGAGTGTAAAAGTTTGAATAGAGCTAGAAGAGAGTGAGAAGGATCGCCTAAATATATGGTTAGATCGTCTGCTAAGAGTGCGTTTTTTTGCAAAACACCAGAAATCTCCACCCCCTCAATGTCTGTGTTTACTCTAATAGCTTCTGCTAGGGGTTCCATAACTAACGCAAAGATTAATGGGGAAAGGGGACATCCCTGTCTGGTTCCATTCGTGATGGGGAAGACAGGAGAAAATTGTGGAAAATTGAGAGGGGAGGCCAAATTTAGCTAAGACTTTGAATAGATATTTCCAATTAACCCTATCGAAGGCCTTTTTGGCGTCGAGCACTAAGGTAGTACAGAGGATTCCTAATCTTTTGGCTTTAAAATAAATATTTAGAATACGTCTAGTATTATCGGGCCCTTCCCTATCTGGTGTAAACCCAACCTGATCCCAGTATATTAGAGAAGGCAAAACTCGGTTTAACCTAGCGGCTAACAGTTTAGCAAACAACTTCATGTCAGTGTTGATTAAAGATATAGGGTGACAATTTTAGCAAATAGTAGGTGGTTTACCAGGCTTCCGGATAGTAACAATATTTGCTTCTAAGAATTCTGAGGGAAGAGAGCCGGTGTGTCTTGCCCTCGAGAACACTCTATTTTACAGGGGGGCAACTTGCGTAAGAAACTTTTTATAGAAGAGGGCAGTATAGCCATCTTTACAGGGGGCTTTGCTGGGTTTTAAAGATTTGATGGCTGCAAACACCTCTTCAACACTAAATGGGGAGTCAAGTAAGTCCTTTTGGTCATCTGAAACAACTGGTTCAGAAAGTGAATCAATGAATTTTTTAATGTCAGATGTGAGAGAAGGGGGGTGTCTAAGGATTGTCCCAAGTTGTATAAGAAGGAATAGTATTTGGCGAATGCTTTGCCGATGTCAGCAGGTAATCGGACTAAGTCTTCTGAGGTTTTAATGTAAGGGATACGGGCTACTGCTGTGCGTTACCTCAATTTATTGGCCAATAGATGGCCGGCTTTGTTTCCCTTGGCGTAATAAGTTTTCTTTAAAGTTACTATCTGAGCCTGAACTCTTTTGGTTTCTAGGGATTCGATTTGCCATTTTATCGCTTCAATCTGGGATAGTGTGTTGGAGTCTAGCGTGTGCATGTGGGTAGAGGTAAGTTTGCGCAACTGATTTAAATGTACTTTTGATGTGAATTGTGTGACTTTTTTGTTGAGCGTAACAGTTAACCAGAGCAATAAACCCCTTATTGCCCAAGCACAACAGTTAGCACACCAATCGTTCTCTCCTCTGCTGACATAATGTCAGCATATTCGTTCATTTTTTCTATAATACTGTCATATTGAGTTGTTTTGTATTATCACACCATTTCCTTGTCCTTCCCATATTTTTTAGAACTATTTTCCTTTAGTATGACTTTATAAATTATTATTATTATCATTATTATTATTTATTTTTTGTTTTGTTAATTATAAAATCGATAAAAACATTTCACTTAAAAAAGAAATACAACTTTAAACTCTATTATTAATAACAAATGTAAAACACCAACTTTACAGTATTATTATTATTATTATTATTAAAAATGATGTCTCAAAAATACATGCCCTCTATTCCCATAATGCTACTGTTGAAATAGTTTTATTATTAATTAGCACATATCACTATAGTTTAGAAACGCACTATGGTTTAGAAACGCAAAAGGTTAAAGGGCCAGTAAACCTAGCAAATAATGTTATATAATTCTTCACATAGTGCAGAATTATATAACATTAGCTTAGCACCAGGTTTCTAAAGCAAATTGTTAGATAGATATTTAGCAAAGAAAACAGAAAGCTACTCCTGGCTCTACTGAGCGGGTCTGTTTTCTTCTGCTAAGCGCATATGGGCACCCTGTCAAATCACAGCCAGCCTGATCACGCTATTAAACTCAATGTAGCTTGCTCCCCCTACCAGACCAGAGTGGGAGCGAGCTACATTGATTTTAATAGCGCGATCAGGGGTGCTGTGACAAAACAGCATGCCCGAGATGTGTTTAGCAGAAAAAAACAGACCCACTCAGTAGAGCCAGGAGCGGCGTTCTGTTTTCTTTGCTAAATATCTATCTAACAAGTTGCTTTAGAAACCTGGCGCTAAGCTAATGTTATACAATTCTGCACTTTGTGAAGAATTATATAACATTATTTTCTAGGTTTACTGGCCCTTTAATTTTAACATGCCAATTATTATTTTTCTCACACACTGTTTAAAAGGATAAATCCAAATAGCTATAATGTAATCGTTATATCTGACAAATGGACATGTGAGGGCTAGATTACAGGCTCGATGGAAACAATAGTTAAGAAGCAGCGGTCCTAAAACCGCTGCTCCTTAACTCGTCTGCCACCTCTGAGGCGACAGACAGAAGCCATCCGGATTGGATATGATCTGGATGATTGAGACCCCATGCTATTGGCCAATTGACCACAAATATGCAGGGGGCGGCATTGCACAAGCATTTCACTAGAAATAGAAATCTGTTAGAAAATAATCACAAAAAAGAGGGTGCCTCCTAGTGTAACACTGATATGATGGTGGAATAAGGCAGATCTTGTACTGAAGAAATACTCACAAGGAGAGCAGTGTGGTTATCTATTAATTTAAAATATCTTTACTTTCTACTAAATATAATATACTAAATCTCTATGGTGGTACCACTAAAACCAACACAGATAAATTGTGAAATAAACTCTATGAGAGGGCCTCCATTATTTGTCAAACAGTTTATTTAGGAATCAATATATGTTAATAATAAGATAAATATTTACAGGTATATATATATAAATCTATTTTACAGATACAGTCCACATTTTAAGATACAGGGCAACTTTTCTACACTAACCACAATTGTGCAATACTGCTACACAGAATATTATCCCAGAAATACTTAGCCAGATTCTCTGTGTCCAACATCATCCATCTTTTAGCAGGAGCAGGATACAAAAGAGACAGAGGCTCTGGTGTTACAGTATTTTATACCCCAATTCAAAAGGGAGTGGCTTATCAAATGTCACTCAAAAAGACCATTGGGTGTGTCTTTCTAGACAGACACTAGACAAAAGAACTACTTGAATAAACCAGCTATGTGAATTGCCAGTTATAAAATCTGTGAGCTATATTCCAATATCCCTGTGATAAAAATGTCACCACATTCCCTCACTTTTTCTTCTCCTATGTTGCCCCGTTTTCTAGTTATACCCACTAGTACAGAAGAACACAGTGGGAGCGAAAACCTTACAGGAGAAATTCTCCCACCATCCCTTCGGAATCATTCCCTCGGCGATATGAGCTCTTCTGTACTTTCCTAGGACTGTCAATTCCTAATCTAACTTTTTTTTTTTTTTTTTTTTTTTTTTTTTTTTTTTTTTTTTTAAATGGTTTTTATTGAGGGTGAAATAAAACAACATACAGGAAATCCAGTATACAGTAACGTGAACACATCAGGCATCCAGTGCCGCAACAAAATGTAACATATGATCAACGTAATACAAAAGCGTAAAAGTATTGAAGTACCAAATTATAGTCAATAATCTGGAATATACCTGTAAGAGAGTGTGAAGGAATAGAGAATATCAACTTTTCAACCCTGATTTTCCACCTCCCTAAGAGAAATGAGGCCAATTTAAGACCTCCAATGAGATTGTTATAAAGAATAACAGGAGGGTTTTTACATTATAAGATCCCATTTAGGATCTTTATGAAGCTTTTCAAAGCATAGTACTCTCTCTCCTAGCATATACCACCAGGACAGGGAGCACATAATATGAACAAACATAAGGGAGGGGTAATATCAAAAACAAGAAGCTTGTCAATATTAAAACATACAATGGTCTGATCAAATGAGAGCATAGGGAATAATATACACTAGATAAAGTTATCTTCGAATCTGATAGTGATAATACACAACCTGTGCTGAAACAATGATCTAGGTTAAATGCTGCTAAATTGTCTCAACTCAACCTAACTGCTCAGTACAAATATCTGCTTCTTATAGGTAAAATGCTATATTTTGATGATAGATGGGGAGTTTCTTTGGGAATCTGTGTTCCTATGTTTATTAAATAAACAAAAAATTTAGGGGGGGGGGGGGGCGGAATGATTGTTATATAAATCACG
The DNA here is from genome assembly GCF_027579735.1 of Bombina bombina. Taxonomy (NCBI): domain Eukaryota; kingdom Metazoa; phylum Chordata; class Amphibia; order Anura; family Bombinatoridae; genus Bombina; species Bombina bombina. The sequence goes on from NC_069502.1 coordinate 1,051,500,262, forward strand.
TTTGCAAGTCTGCTAGGACTAGTCAAGTAAGGTATAGATGGGCATATATAGTGGACCATAACCTTGTGCAAAAGCATAGAATAAATGATATAAGTACCTCCTTCAGAGTAGAAATCTACTAGTCATGGACACATGGGGGTTCTACCATTCCTCGTACTCAGTTAGCTAGGTACAATAATGAACAACAATTTGGCATGATATAGGTTACAAAGTCTAAAGTCCACTATTGTACACTAAGTGGTGTTAAGCATTTAGATCTATTGAAGAAAAAAAATAAAAATAGAAAAAAAAAATTATTATTATTTGCAGCTCAAGCATAACCTTAGCCCCAAGCTTATGTTGTCCATTGGGAATGTTACTAGTAGCATAACAGTTAAGGAATTGTTTGGCATACGATACATTAGGGCACTGACCCAGGGGCATGGGCCCTATATCCCCGGGCCAAGAGCAAAATGTGTAGCTCCCTAGTCTATAATATAAAGATATGACCTATACAGGAAAAAAGAGGAGCTGAAAAATATATACAGAACTAAAACAATGCAACTTAAGTGCAAGGGCCATTATAGTAGTGTGTACTGTGTGAGAGTTATAGCTGAGCAGTAATTTACTAAGAACCACAATATACCCCCTCAGACTTTCTTAGATATTATGAATATGTGGATATAAGCATAACTAGTTTAAAATTACAACACTTAATATATTGTAGTCTAGAGCAAGGTGAACACATGTCATCAATGAAGTACCATTATCAGCAAACATATATCTCCGTAAGAAAAGTGATGTTATTAGATCATATAAGGGAGACCCACTATGTAAACTCTTACAGTAATAATGAAACTTAAATTATTACACACACAGATTATCACTATGAGTGATCAATATATACAGACATGTCTCTGATGGTGCATCAGAGTAACTATCAATGTAGAGGATAGGAGAAAATAAACTAACCAACTGTAAGACTAATAAACATCACATAACCTGTATAACCTGTAAAGCTACGTTTGAGGAATGTGTTCATATATACATATACACAGCTCCATGAGGCCGTACTATATCATTATAAATAAGCAGGAGAAAAGTATACTAGGGGCACACATAACATATAATTGGTGACAAACCATTCATATCTTTCAATAAACCTTGTTAGGTATCTTGGGGCTACTAAAAATATAGTTTAGTCCGGAATGTAATGTCCAGCTGTAAACTGTCCGCAGAAAGTGGATAACATATTACCCAACTCCGGATTTGCCGTATTTAATAAAATCGTGAAGAGAGGTTCCCATCGCTTGCAAAGTTCTCCCGTATGTATAAAGAAAATGATGAAGTCACTCTGAAGACGTAATATGAGCAACAATAAACATATGGTAAATGCCCAGGTCTCTCAGTGGTAATAGGTATATTTGGGGAACAGTATAGAATGTCATACAAGCCAGAGTCTAGTAATTATGGGACCTTGTCATCTGCGATATAACTGTTAGATATCAGCAGGCAGAGACAGCACACAAGGTCTAGCCCATATAAAGAAGCATAGCAGATGCGTTGTAGAGTGTGGGACAGATGCACTGCATTGGAGTAAGTTATCGCGCCAATATTTAGAGCCACATTCTGCTCCATGTTAACCACTGACAGTCTCTCACAGTGCGCAGAAAGTTTCCATGTCTGACTAGTATGTCTATTCTTCTGTCCGATCAGGCCCGCTTGTCTCCTCCATGTTAGATGTTGCCCCACAGATGCCGAAGTCTCCTGTTGCGTAGCTTGGAAGTTCCCCCTAACTGTCTTAGTAGGATTAGTCGAGGGCCGAGTAGAAATCAGTGTAGGCAGGGGACGGTCATCTTGACCTGATCGATCCACTTCAGCGACATATGTTCTCCCCCAAACCACATGTGTAACGTCACAGAACCGGAGCTCGTTACATGCATAGTCTCTGGTAAGTGGGGTCAGGTCTGGTAAGAGTGTACCTGATAACGAAGCAGTGGCTGTCTCATCCGCCTCCTTAGCGCTGTCCCCAGTGTCGAGGGGAGGTATGTCCGGCAAAGCACAGGCTTGTTGGAGCATTTTTATCAGCTCAGTGAAATGATGATGCAGGGTGTCCTGTAATCCGGCCTCTAATGCGTCAACTGCAGCCATAAGTCTAATATAGGTTGGCATGTTGTGAGATTGAAGTAGGTATTGCCGTGATGTTAAGCAGATCTCCGTATAGGTCTCAGCCACGTGGCTTAGCTTTCAAACCTAATCAAGCTGCTAGCATATGCAACAAGCATCCAAACCCTAATATCTTGGAAGGTATAATATCCTGGAGTTGCAATAGGGTAGAGTGTATAGGAATTTCCCCCAAAATTATCAAAATAGCCGTAATAATGTAAAATAGAGTCAGGAGCTCCTCACAAACATGACTTGCTGCTTCGGCTGTAAGCCCCGCCCCCCTCCTAATCTAACTTTATACAATTCATTAGAAAAATTACTTTAAAATTATACATAGAAACACAAAATCCTATGCTAAACCCCATTAGCAACATTTATACAATGGTCTTAAATATTGGGAAAAGTTCATGTATGAGTGTGTGAGTGTGGGTACACTAGATGGGTATGCGTGTAGTAAAATCTTTATTAATAAAGTGTGAATTGTGCCTGTAAAACAAAAGTTATAATGGTTCACTGAAGTTCTTTGTTGTCATCTTTTGGCATCTGGTCCTTGCTTTTGGCATCTGGTACTTGCTTTTGCTTTACCAAATCTCTCTCTTTGAACCACTTTGTTTTTTCCAAGACCCTCAAAGGAATGAAAAAAGATTAAAACCAGGTGTATATTTACTTCACACTACAACACTCCATCTGCAGTAGAAACCACATTCACAATTATTAACTTCATGTTGGAAAGTGCCTCTGTTATTGCATCATCCCACTCGCACCCTTACTTAAACTTATGTTGCTTGATTTATATGATTATTTACCCCTTTATAATATATATATATATATATTGGCCTTATGCACCATTTTACATCTCCATTGTGATACATTATACTTATTTAATTTGTCCAATGCCATCATCATAGCTTCATGGTAAGATCAGTCCTAAAGACACCTGAAAAACAACAATCTATATAATATGTGTTATTGGGGAAAAACTGGAATGAAAGGTGAGAAGCCTTCTATCTTCATTGGTTTTCTTCCTGCAAGATAAGACTTCAGACAGTTTACATAGAAATGGTATTGCATGTGGCCTCCCAAAACTAATCACAATGGAGGTATCTGTTATTGTTTTTTTAGAAAGAGAATGCATCAATTAACTATACATTCTTAATATTGACATTTAAAACTTAATAATGAAAAACACTTAAAATTATTAATTGAACGTAACACTAAAGTACACATTACACGATACAAATGTACTGCAAACAAATATGCTTATAAACAAAAAATGAATTATTTAATTTGAGCCCTTTAGCTCTGTCAGTTCCTTCTTTAGAAACCCAATTTGATCTCTCTCCTGTTTTTTTGTTTGAGTTCCCAATAACTTAAGTTGGCCTTATTGTTTATCTCATTTGACCTCAGCCTCCAATTTTCTCCTCTGTTAATATCGCCATTTAAATTCCTGTCTCTCCAGTTTTCTGTATTTGATGCTCTACTATTCTGATTTCCACAAACATTCCTTCTATTACCCCTCTCTGATTCCTGCCTGTGAATAGTCAGATTATTCTCCATTGACTGGTTCACTGCAGAATTTGCCTTAATGGTGTATGTGTGATAATTCCACCACTTCTCAGCTCTAGTGAGCACCATATGTAGGTTTGTGGAGTTTGGATCATACAGCTTTACAAACTCCTGACATTTTCTGGGGAGAGCTTCAAGTACCCTCTGTATGTGAGCTGGTGACCCCCAGACCATTTGGGTCTGTGGCTGGCGCAGCACACAACAGAATAAAACTATTTTTGCTACTTCAAATGGCCCATCTAGTGGTCTCATGGTAATTTCACTAATCTCTTTTTCTAGACTAGTAAAATTGAAAAAGATTTTAGCTATCCTGCCAGCCTGATCACATATACTTGAATTAAATCCTAATAACCTGCTGGCATAGGGGCCCATGGCATCTTGAAGCAATTCTGTCCATTCCGGCATGCTCAAACCTAATTTTATGGCTTTTTCAGTTCCCTTGTGAAACCAATGTGAAAAGTTATTAAAGCTGTTTGTGGGGATTGTGCCCCACCATTTCTTAAAAATGTCTTTATCTGCTACAGTCATTGGCCTAGTCTGATTTGAAAAACCTTCAGGTTGTTAAAATTCTCAGAAATTATGACAGAGGCAATTGGAACAGAACTTGGGTTTTTAGTGGGGCCCATTTGCATTTTATCTTGTTTTACTACTTGTTTTGGCTCTTTCCTTTGTGGCAGTAAGTTATCACTATCTGCATTGTTCCCAGAAATATCACTAATTATTTTTCCTTTTTGTCCAATTTTCATCTGTAACTCAGTAATTTTGTTTGAGTATTCGTTACTGCTGTGTTCTGTTAATTTTAATTGACGTTGTAATTTACTGATCTGTATGGTGTTAGTTAAAGCACAAAGCTTAATACAATCTCTGTCAGTCTGTGTGTTATCTAACTTTAATTTAAGGTCTTTATTTTGCTCTGTCAGGTCTCCAATAATGTCCGTTAATCCCTTTATTGTTAAAATCACTGCCTGCGCTATCATACATTTTCTTTTATTATTATTAATCTTTTTAAGAGTTAATACCTGTGTTAGTATATCTAAAACACTTTCACACTTGTTGTTTTTAGCTTCTGGGATGAGGAATGGACCATTATATTTCTGAATGTAATTGTTAAAGTAATCACAGATTTCCTGTGAAATATAGTTTTTTCCAGACATTTTTAACAGATAGCCGTTAGAACTAAAATAATAAAAAAAATATATCTATCTATATATATATATATATATATATAATATCCCAAGAGGTAGCAGCACTCACGGTAACACAGTCATTATTTAGCCTGCCCGGGGTGCTTTAAACTAACAATATGAGCATCCAAAAAGAAAAGCACTCACCGGGTCTTATTCAGCAAAAAATCCTTTTAATTTGTGACGTTTCGGGGTTGCCCCCGTCCTCAGACAACAGTTACAGGTATATACATTTACTCACCCTTTATACACAAACAAACCCGCTCCCAAGTGCAATCCCGCCGGCGGCGTACCGGAAGTCAGCTGCCGTGCGCAGAACCCTACGTCACCGGTTGCCATGGCAACCAGGACGCCTCCCGGCGGAATCCCTGTTATAATAAAAACTTAAAAAGTGCATTATTTACAAAGGCTGTATAGGAATTGTTATATGCTGACAAAACAACATGTCATAATAATGGGCTTAGACATCATGATAATATAAAGTACCAAAACGGGGAAAATTATGCTTTATCCTAACACCGTAACTAACAAAAAGAGATAAACAAGCTACTCAATTTACTTTCTATTAGGACTCTAGCCACTAAACCTACAGCAAAAAAAAAAAACTATATAAATCCATGAATCTAGGTTCAGAAAAGCCAAAAAATAAATCATATAAAAAATGGAATAAAAGCAAATATACTAAAAATTATCAAAGATACAAAGAGAACAAAAATCACCAAGTGAAAAATAATAAGTGAAAAAATATATAGAGTGAAATAAAAAATAATATAGAATTAGAAAAAATAATAAGAAAAAATATAAGGGTGATAGAATCAAGAATAATAAACAAATTAAATAAAAATAAAAATAAAAATAAATATAAAAAAATAAAAATAAAAATGAAAAATCAAAAAAGAGTGAAAACAAGCATAAAGAGAAGAGGAAGAGAACAAAAAGAATAAAAAGAGAAGAAATAAAGGAAGAACCAAGAAACATGCAACAAGAGGATATCAAAAAAAGAGGTATTTTACAGAAAGCAATGCCAATCTAAGTTGACATTCAGGCCCCTGGGGGCCATGGTACCCAGATTGTAAATCCATTTAGATTCACGCTGTAGTAGTATTCTACCTCTGTCACCCCCTCTTGTAAGAGGGGGCACATGATCAATGATGATATACTTTAGATCAGCAACTGAATGTTTTAATAGGGCAAAATGCCTGGCCACTGGTTGTTCAGAGTCACCACGATCAATAGCTGTTCTTATCGCTGATCTGTGGTTGGCCATTCTTGTACGAAGATTGTCCACAGTTTTCCCCACATAAAAGAAACCGCATACACAGTGTAACAAATACACTATGTATTTGGTTGTACATGTGACCCGATGTCTGATGCTGTAAGTCCTATTCTTGTAGGGATGTCTAAACACTTTACCGGTTGTTAATCCATTGCATGTTGTACATCCTAAGCAGCGGTAACAACCAGGTTTAGATTGCAACCAGGTCTCTTTCATATAACAGCCCCTGGGGTCTGTCTTGACAAGCTGGTCTCTTAAAGACCTCGCTCTCCGATATCCCATTCTAGGAGGTGCTGTCCCCTCAAACGGTAGATCCGGGTCTGAAGATATAAGAGACCAATGTTTGCGTATGCTCTCAGCAATAGCCAGTTTGTCAACATCAAAGGTTGTGGAGAACGTCATTCTATTATCTTCCAAAGATGTTTCCTTGTAGGTTAGTAGATCCTCCTGCTGTAGCTTCAATGTATCCATCTTCTGTAGCGCTAGATCTTGTTTATTGTACCCCCTCTGAATGAAACGTGATTCCATAGTCTACTAACCTACAAGGAAACATCTTTGGAAGATAATAGAATGACGTTCTCCACAACCTTTGATGTTGACAAACCGGCTATTGCTGACAGCGAGAGCGGAGAGCGAGGTCTTTAAGAGACCAGCTTGTCAAGACAGACCCCAGGGGCTGTTATATGAAAGAGACCTGGTTGCAATCTAAACCTGGTTGTTACCGCTGCTTAGGATGTACAACATGCAATGGATTAACAACCGGTAAAGTGTTTAGACATCCCTACAAGAATAGGACTTACAGCATCAGACATCGGGTCACATGTACAACCAAATACATAGTGTATTTGTTACACTCTGTATGCGGTTTGTTTTATGTGGGGAAAACTGTGGACGATCTTCGTACAAGAATGGCCAACCACAGATCAGCGATAAGAACAGCTATTGATCGTGGTGACTCTGAACAACCAGTGGCCAGGCATTTTGCCCTATTAAAACATTCAGTTGCTGATCTAAAGTATATCATCATTGATCATGTGCCCCCTCTTACAAGAGGGGGTGACAGAGGTAGAATACTACTACAGCGTGAATCTAAATGGATTTACAATCTGGGTACCATGGCCCCCAGGGGCCTGAATGTCAACTTAGATTGGCATTGCTTTCTGTAAAATACCTCTTTTTTTGATATCCTCTTGTTGCATGTTTCTTGGTTCTTCCTTTATTTCTTCTCTTTTTATTCTTTTTGTTCTCTTCCTCTTCTCTTTATGCTTGTTTTCACTCTTTTTTGATTTTTCATTTTTATTTTTATTTTTTTATATTTATTTTTATTTTTATTTAATTTGTTTATTATTCTTGATTCTATCACCCTTATATTTTTTCTTATTATTTTTTCTAATTCTATATTATTTTTTATTTCACTCTATATATTTTTTCACTTATCATTTTTCACTTGGGGATTTTTGTTCTCTTTGTATCTTTGATAATTTTTAGTATATTTGCTTTTATTCCATTTTTTATATGATTTATTTTTTGGCTTTTCTGAACCTAGATTCATGGATTTATATAGTTTTTTTTTTGCTGTAGGTTTAGTGGCTAGAGTCCTAATAGAAAGTAAATTGAGTAGCTTGTTTATCTCTTTTTGTTAGTTACGGTGTTAGGATAAAGCATAATTTTCCCCGTTTTGGTACTTTATATTATCATGATGTCTAAGCCCATTATTATGACATGTTGTTTTGTCAGCATATAACAATTCCTATACAGCCTTTGTAAATAATGCACTTTTTAAGTTTTTATTATAACAGGGATTCCGCCGGGAGGCGTCCTGGTTGCCATGGCAACCGGTGACGTAGGGTTCTGCGCACGGCAGCTGACTTCCGGTACGCCGCCGGCGGGATTGCACTTGGGAGCGGGTTTGTTTGTGTATAAAGGGTGAGTAAATGTATATACCTGTAACTGTTGTCTGAGGACGGGGGCAACCCCGAAACGTCACAAATTAAAAGGATTTTTTGCTGAATAAGACCCGGTGAGTGCTTTTCTTTTTGGATGCTTATATATATATATATATATATATATATATATATATATATATATATATATATATATATATATATATATATATACTAGAATAGTGTGTCTCTCACAGCATAGTAGTTTGTTTTTTTTAAATGTTAACACAGGATGTACAAGATACCATTGAGATGCTAATTTTACACAACAAAGGACATAGCAGTTAAGCCATGTAGAAGGGGTAGTAATTAGATCTGTTTATAAGCATGTCAGCATTCCAGCAGAGGTGGTAATATAGTTAAATTTAGTTTTTCTAACCACTGCTCATTATTCTTTATTTTAAATCTGGGGAACAGACTTAGAATAGTGTGTCTCTCACAGCATAGTTTGCCAGACTATTTTAACTGCCCCAAATGCAAGGAATTATCATCTCTATAGGGCAATGAAACACCAGACTAAAAAGAAATTAAGCAGAACAAAATTAAAAAAATAAATATTGTTCTCTTTTAAAAGGTGTAAATAATCATCAATAATACTAACCTAAATGAAATAAATGAACAAAGCGAAGCAAGGAATCCTTTTTACTGATATTTTCCCAAATTGAGGAAAAATTCTAAAAATATTTTAAGTACAGGAAGATTCTATAGAACTTCTGAAATGCTAATTTCAACTGTAGTTTTGGTTCCAGGATCTGTTCCAAACACAGGAAATGCAAATTTTTAACTTTGTTACCCAAAACAAAGGTTAAATGTTTTTGTATTCCATACAAACTTAATTAAAAATCTGAACAAAGAAATGGAAGAAAATATGCTTTAAACTGCTTATGGCTTAGCATATTCCCAAAATTAAACTGTAATTTCTTAACTTTAAATTCTACACAATTTCCCATACAATTCAGAATGAAATTTATGTATAGGGCAAGCTACAGCTCTGGGTGTAACACATTCACAGAAATGAATCCTTTGTAAAAATAAATAAATAAAAATGTGCAAGAATATTACAATCTTTATAAAAATGGACATTATATTCAATCACTTTAACCTTACTGTGGCAGCTATTAAATAGTACTGTAAAGCTTTTGTTTGTAAAAACATTTAGATGGGACCAACACAACACATGTCTCTAAAATTCATTAGAAAACTGATAGAAAACTGTCTCAACAATAAAAGTATCCAGTTTCCAAAAACAAGAAAAATACAAGAGTTAAAGGGACAGTCTAGTATAATCAACTTCCCAATTTACTTCCATCATCAAACTTGCTTTTTTCTCTTGGTATTCTAAGTTGAAGCCAAACATAGATAGGCTCATATGATAATTTCTAAGCCTTTTAGGGTTGCCTCTTATCACATGCTTTTTTAAAAATCTCTTTTCAACACAAAGAGACAGAAAATACACATGGGCCATATAGATAACACTGTGGGGGTTATTTAAGATTTAGCGGCTACAAAACAGGCCTGCTGAAACCAACCATTATGTGCTTCCCCTATGCAAATGCAAATTTATACAGACCAGAAATACAGGTTTTTTAAAGCCATGCTTTTCTTGAGAAACATACAAAAGGCCTTTGAAACCAACCACTATTTGCGCTTTTTAAATAAAGTACTACATACAAAAACTTTGCTATAAAACACCAAATCTACATTTACTGCAGTTAAATTTAAAATAAATCAACATTCATTTGATTCCTGCAAAACTAAATGGCATATGGATTCGTCTACAACTTCGTGGTCACCAAAATGTGGTTATCTATTAATTTAAAATATCTTTACTTTCTACTAAATATAATATACTAAATCTCTATGGTGGTACCACTAAAACCAACACAGATAAATTGTGAAATAAACTCTATGAGAGGGCCTCCATTATTTGTCAAACAGTATATTTAGGAATCAATATATGTTAATAATAAGATAAATATTTACAGGTATATATATATATATATATATATATATATATATATATATATATATATATATATATATATATATAAAAATCTATTTTACAGATACAGTCTACATTTTAAGATACAGGGCAACTTTTCTACACTAACCCCAATTGTGCAATACTGCTACACAGAATATTATCCCAGAAATACTTAGCCAGATTCTCTGTGTCCAACATCATCCATCTTTTAGCAGGAGCAGGATACAAAAGAGACAGAGGCTCTGGTGTTACAGTATTTTATACCCCAATTCAAAAGGGAGTGGCTTATCAAATGTCACTCAAAAAGACCATTGGGTGTGTCTTTCTAGATAGACACTAGACAAAAGAACTACTTGAATAAACCAGCTATGTGAATTGCCAGTTATAAAATCTGTGAGCTATATTCCAATATCCCTGTGATAAAAATGTCACCACAAGCAGCACCAAGTGTGATAAGTAACACAGGCTGCAGACTAACAGTGACCCAGCGACACTGATCCTGCAATAGGATGTCGGGATATAGGGATATCCAGGTAGATAGATAGATATAGATAGATAGATAGATAGATAGATGTCTAAATACGTGTATGTGTGTATTTACATTAGTCTTAATGTGTTTATATGTGTAAATATGTATAAACATTTTCTTCTATGTGAAGAACATGTGAATGTAAAATGCTGTTGGTGTAATGCAGTGTCGTGTTAGTGCAAGAGAGATAAGTGATATATATATATATATATATATATATATATATATATATATACAGTATATAGTCAATATCAAGAAACCTCACGCTCAGCAAACTGCGTCTCAAGGTTCTCAAAGCAGGCAATGCAAACAGGGAATTTGTAACCAAACAGCTTTTTTATTGCATAAACAGATAGCCTGGTCCAAATGTTTCGGCTCCCCCCGGAGCCTTTTTCAATGGAGGCCGTGCATATATAGCAGAGTACCAGGGTATTCACTTGATGGTGTGTGCTGTTTCTCTCCATGCTTCTTTTTATATACAGGGAGTGCAGAATTATTAGGCAAGTTGTATTTTTGAGGATTAATTTTATTATTGAACAACAACCATGTTCTCAATGAACCCAAAAAACTCATTAATATCAAAACTGAATAGTTTTGGAAGTAGTTTTTAGTTTGTTTTTAGTTATAGCTATTTTAGGGGGATATCTGTGAGTGCAGGTGACTATTACTGTGCATATTTATTAGGCAACTTATCAAAAAACAAATATATACCCATTTCAATTATTTATTTTTACCAGTGAAACCAATATAACATCTCAATATTCACAAATATAAATTTCTGACATTCAAAAACAAAACAAAAACAAATCAGTGACCAATATAGCCACCTTTCTTTGCAAGGACACTCAAAAGCCTGCCATCCATGGATTCTGTCAGTGTTTTGATCTGTTCACCATCAACATTGCGTGCAGCAGCAACCACAGCCTCCCAGACACTGTTCAGAGAGGTGTACTGTTTTCCCTCCTTGTAAATCTCACATTTGATGATGGACCACAGGTTCTCAATGGGGTTCAGATCAGGTGAACAAGGAGGCCATGTCATTAGATTATCTTCTTTTATACCCTTTCTTGCCAGCCACGCTGTGGAGTACTTGGACGCGTGTGATGGAGCATTGTCCTGCATGAAAATCATGTTTTTCTTGAAGGATGCAGACTTCTTCCTGTACCACTGCTTGAAGAAGGTGTCTTCCAGAAACTGGCAGTAGGACTGGGAGTTGAGCTTGACTCCATCCTCAACCTGAAAAGGCCCCACAAGCTCATCTTTGATGATACCAGCCCAAACCAGTACTCCACCTCCACCTTGCTGGCGTCTGAGTCGGACTGGAGCTCTCTGCCCTTTACCAATCCAGCCACGGGCCCATCCATCTGGCCCATCAAGACTCACTCTCATTTCATCAGTCCATAAAACCTTAGAAAAATCAGTCTTGAGATATTTCTTGGCCCAGTCTTGACGTTTCAGCTTGTGTGTCTTGTTCAGTGGTGGTCGTCTTTCAGCCTTTCTTACCTTGGCCATGTCTCTGAGTATTGCACACCTTGTGCTTTTGGGCACTCCAGTGATGTTGCAGCTCTGAAATATGGCCAAACTGGTGGCAAGTGGAATCTTGGCAGCTGCACGCTTGACTTTACTCAGTTCATGGGCAGTTATTTTGCGCCTTGGTTTTTCCACACGCTTCTTGCGACCCTGTTGACTATTTTGAATGAAACGCTTGATTATTCGATGATCACGCTTCAGAAGCTTTGCAATTTTAAGAGTGCTGCATCCCTCTGCAAAATATCTCACTATTTTTTACTTTTCTGAGCCTGTCAAGTCCTTCTTTTGACCCATTTTGCCAAAGGAAAGGAAGTTGCCTAATAATTATGCACACCTGATATAGGGTGTTGATGTCATTAGACCACACCCCTTCTCATTACAGAGATGCACATCACCTAATATGCTTAATTGGTAGTAGGCTTTCGAGCCTATACAGCTTGGAGTAAGACAACATGCATAAAGAGGATGATGTGGTCAAAATACTCATTTGCCTAATAATTCTGCACTCCCTGTATATATATTTATATTGTATGTGTAGCAGGGTGCCCCACTGAAGTTTATGAAAGAAGAAGTTAGCACGGTCATGATAGCAAAAGTAAAAAGATTTTTGCGTATCAATCCCAAAACAGGCACTTAACAACCAAAATTGCATTTTCGGGTGGTTTTTAGTATAAAAGTATTTTGTGGATGAGTCCGAGGCCTTTTATCAGCCAATGTCATATGGGCTGGTGATCACTCGAAAAAGATGCTGACAATATCGACCAAAACCTTGATATTGGGAGTCAATATTGTAAAGATTGTGATCAAAGTCATATTGTTAAAATACTGTTGAGATTTTAACTTAAAACAACTTGCCACCATTACTTGTATGGTGAAGAGAAATATATTGTATACCTTGCTTTGAGTAGGTTGGACTAGTATCCATGGTTTTCTAGAGAAGAACAAGAAGGGTACAATTTTTATATCCAAGTGGAAGCAGCCATCTTAGTCACTTAAACTGATGTGCAATTCATGTGAACAACAAGCAGCACTTTTCTGCTTTACAATTTGCCAATGACATTACTTTTTTCTTATAGCTTTTATTTACCCCACCTATCATATTCCACTCTGGAAAAAAATCTGTGGACACCCATGTTCTACTAGATTGTATAAATTAAATGGTATGCTCTTACTCTATATTTATTTACCTTCCAATATTATGTTTTTTATTTTGGATCTGAAATGAACAAGGAGAAATGGAGACAAAATATTCTACATAACTATTAATGCATTATCTGCCATATTCTCCTTAGCTTTATTTAATCATGTAAGTGTTATAGTGAGTATCATAAACAAATGTTTGTCTAACATTACACAGGACAAAAAAACTTATATGTTTTATAAAATCTACTTTCTGAAAAGGTTTAAAATATTATCTGATTAAATTTTAAATCCTTATCTTGCCAGGAATTTAGGAACTTTCAAAGCAAATGTGTTTCTGTAGCAGATAAAATACACCTGAAAGCTAATGCTAAACAGTGATTTAATTTACTTGATGGGCATGGAGTAAGGTTTGTATGCATTAAATAAATGGAGGCACTTAATTTGATATGCAGTGCATGTTCTGTATATTATGCTTAAACATTTTGTTTGTGTCATCATATAAGTTATCTGCAAAGTACATCAACATCAGAGTCATTAACTGTTTATATTGTGTGATGTAAATATAATTAAAAATAAAAACAACATATAAACTGATATTTTAAGTTAGACTAATATTTTTTTACTAGGTAGAGCTCTACAAATACGGGCCTGGATTACAAGTGGAGCTGAATAGATGCACAGGGTGCAGTGTCCATAACGCGACTCTACACTAAGAATAGAAGCACACTATCTGGTATTAAACAAATTATATATTTTTTAGACTCTATACATGGGGTGCACTATCATCACTCATTTTACATGTGGTGAGTTATGTGTTGCGCAACAACATAATGGCCTAGATTACAAGTGGAGCGCAAAAATATTAGCAGTATTATAAACCAATTGTACTCCTATTCGTGCACTCATATTACAGGTTGAAAGTAAAAAAGTTTTCTTGTGAGTGAAGCATAAGGCCAGATAGGTCCCTCTCCCCATAGACTTCTATTGGGCGCACTGCAAAAGCCTCTTCTGGCTTCTCTTGTGCACTAAGACAGCTACGCTGAAGTCAAAGCTACATTAACAAATACTTCAAATATCTTTTTCTTCACTTAGAAGAAATTTTTCTTTTCTTTTTAAATATATCTCTCTATATATTGTTATGTATATCTATCTGTCTGTCTGTCTGTCTATTTATCTATCTATATATATAGCTAAATATCTATATATATTTATATCTATATCTATATCTATCTATCTATCTATCTATCTATCTATCTATCTATCTATCTATCTATATATATGTAGTATTTATAGATATATAGTACAGTACAAATGTTTTAGGCAGGTTAAAAATAATGCTATAAAGTAGGCATGCTTTCAAAAATAGAAATGGTAAAGGGACGTTATACACTAGATTTTTCTTTGCATAAATGTTTTGTAGATGATCCATTTATATCGCCTATACAGCTTTTTTTTTTTTTAATGTATAGTTTGACTTATTTTTAAATAACATTGTGCTGATTTTTAGACTCCTAACTAAGTCCCAAATTTTTAGAATTATACTGATGTATACCTTACTCCAGCTTGCTCCTGTTTGTGTAAAGAGTCTTTTCATATGCAGAGGAAGGGGGAGGGGGCGTGTCTGCTCTTTTTTCTATATGACTACTTACAGTGGGTGTTCCAGCTAACCTTTTCAACAGAGCTAAACTGGGAGCTTCTAAGTAATTTTTTAAATGGTTTTATACTGGATCCCTTTAATAGTTTATTTGTATCCATTAACAAAATGCAAAGTGCATAAAAAGAAGAAAAATCTAAATCAAATCAGTATTTTGTGTGACTACCCTTTGCCTTCAAAACAGCATAAATTCTTCTAGGTACACAGTTTTTTTAAGGAGCTTGGCAGGTAGGTTGTTCCAAACATCCTGGAGAACTAACCACAGTTTTAATGGGGATTTAGAAAGCCTGAGTTGCTTCTGTCTCTTCATGTAATCCTAGACAGACTCGATGATGTTGAGATCAGTGCTTTGTGAGGACCATACAATCACATCTTATGGCATTGCATGATGGCTACTTATCTGCCTGTAATTTTCAGCACTGAGGATACCATTAATTCTGACTAAATCCCCAATTCTGACCAAATACCAGAAATGGAGCAAAAAACTTGCATGGAACCCCCACCATGCTTCCCTTACCTGCAGACACCACTCTCTAACCCTCGGTGAACAAACTGCCTTTTGTTACAGCCAAATATTTCAAATGTTGACTCATTAGTAGTATAACTACCTTGTGTCTTGTTGCTGCGCTCAGTCTTGCCATGATGTATGACTTTTGACATTAAACTATCTTCAGCAACCTCATCTTGTTAGCAGAGATTGGCTATTCCCCACCAGTTTTATTCCTCCTACAGAGCTCTTTCTGTTTCAGTTAATTATTGTGTTTCAATCTATACATTAAATTGATAATCATTAGCACATGTTTGGTGTAATTATTTAATCATGCCCTTACTATATGCCTGCAAAATCCTTAACATAGTACAAATGTTCCTAGATCAGCGGTCGCGAACCAGGAATTAATCTGCTCTGATGGTATCACCCCCGTCGCGCCTCAGTCTAATAATTTTCCTGCGCAGAAAGCCATTCCACCTGAATTCCAGTAATTGCTATCCAGCAGATCAGCCATATCCCACCAGTATTATAGCAATTGCCAGTAATATCAGTCTTGGTTAGCTCACATACATATTGAGAGCTTTCTGATATAAACTTTATGACTCCAATGTCTGTCCACGATCATAAGTAGTTTTGAATAATTCCTAACTGGGGAGGTAACTTGGAAGTCTTGTGGTCTTTTTAAACATAATTATTTTTCCCACTTTCTGCCTCTGTTTCCAGCTCAAAAGTTGGCACTCACCCTTCATCTGTCATTTGGAAGTATTCTCATAGTTCTGTCATTGTTAGTTAGTTCCAATTCTTAAAAATGTGTAAATATATACATAATGTAAACTTAGCTATGGTTATACTAGTTATGTACAGTGTTTGTATATATATATATATATATATATATATATATATATATATATATATATTATTATTATTATTATGCGCCACCAAATTCTGTACCTTTTTAAAAAAAATCATGTTAGTGGTCCACGGGATTCAAAATTGTGAGTTGAGTGGTCCCTGAGGTCCGAAAAGTTGGCGACCCCTGTCCTAGATGAATTGATGCTTTGATTTAGATTTTTCTTCTGTTCACTCACTTTGCATTTTTTTAATTAATACAAATAATTAAACTATTAACATTTCAATTTTTGAAAGCATTCTTACTTTACAACATTTTTTCACACATGCTTAAAACATTTGCTCAGTACTTGTGTATATAGATATGCTACAATGCAAATAGCATTTGCACAAAAAAAGATTGACATTAGCTCCCTGGAGGAGAGCATCGACGTAGGGGATGGTGACCCCTATCTGAGGCAGTGGAGCAGTCCTGGGGGATATTAGGTGGAGTGCGGAAGTCACTCACCCTCTTCTGTTCCTGCAACCACAAGGTGAAGTTCGGCTAAGGCTTGCGGTTGCAGTAACGGAGAAGATGAGTGACATTGCAGAGCAGGTGCAGCAGCTGGCGGAAGCGAAGGGCCTGGACTGGCTAAGGTCTTACCTGGCGGCGGCGCATCCCTCCGGACCCGTATCTTCGGCAGCTGCAGGCGGGACGGATCACGGCAGGCCGCATCGGCGGTCGAGGCCTCCGGAGCGGCTATCTCCCGACGGCGGCAGGACAAGGAGGAGCGGAAGCGGCGCTGGGCCTGAGAGAGTTGCCATCGAGCCCAGGCGCCGGTCGTCGACCAGAGGAGGCGGATCGCAGGAGGCAACGCGTGTGCTGAGTGAAGAGGCCACGAGGAGGACATCTAACAGGAGCTGTGACGCGGCAGGTAAGGCCAGGCGGGGAGAGGGGCTGGGCCTCAGTGGCGGCAAGAATGGGCGGGAGCCTACGGCCCAGGAGAATAGGCCTGCTAACCAGGGAGCCGGTGAGACGGCGGGGGAGGGTTCTCCTCAGGCCTCCAATACCCAACGGGAGCAGGGAGAGGAGACGGAACTGCAGCAGCGGAGGGGGGCTAGCAAGGGAAAGGGGAAGGCTATGCCTGGCAAGAAAGGGGTGGTAGTAGGTGAGGAACAGGGGGTAACGGCGACCAGGAGTACGGGGAATGAGACTCCTGGGGGGGCCAAAAGCAAAGAAAAGAGCTGTCAGTTAGCTAGAGCAGTAACTATAAGGAGTGCTGAAGGGGAGGTTTCCAGGCAGGGCGCAGCAGAGGCCCAAAGGGAAATAAGGGAACAAGAGTGGGGTGCCCGGAGGGGGGTTGGGGTTAGAGGGGTCAGTAGTGGAGAGGGGTTATTAGCAGCGAGGGGGGGGCAAATGGGGGGGAGCCTGATAGGGGGAGAGAGGTAGTGGGCCCCGCGAATAGAGATGAAGGGGGGGTAGGGGTTGAGATGCATGCGCAAAGGGGGGGGGTTAGGTCAGGGCAAGGGAATCCCAGGGGTGGGAGGGGCCGGGGGGTTAAGAGGCCAGCTAGTGGAAGGGGACAAGGAAAGAGGGGGAAAAGGGGGCTTGGGGGATTAGGGGGACGGGCAGGCTTGGGCAGGGCTAACGTGTCTTCTTTAATTCCAGCAGGTGAGGTGGAGGAGTTGGAGGGACAGCGGGGTGGTGGGGCAGAACTTTCTGCTGAGACGGCGGGACCGGACCTGGAAGGAGATGCACTGTGGATAGACTACGCTTACAGTGATCTGGAATCGGATGATCCTGGAGAGGGCACTTCTTCGGGACCGGTGGCAACACGGCAGGTAGGGGACCTGGCCGCTTTGGAGCAGTTAATCAGGTCCTTGGGGACAGGGGGTAGTGGGCGGGAGGGTAGTGGGGAAAACGTGGAGGGTAGGCATGGGCTGGGATCTAGAGAAGGAAGTATTAGGAGTGTGGGTCAGGTTAGGGATTTCACTGTCTCCTCTTTACAGATACGGCCGCGGGGGGAGGACCCCCTGGTGCGCCACAGCCCGAGAAGGTCGGGAGAGGAACGGCGTCGGGATAAATCCCGTTCGCCCAGAGAGAGGATGCAGCAGCGGAGAAGGGGGCGATCCCCTACGTGGGGGAGGATAGACAGATCTCGGGAGAGGAGCAGTCGGAGGAGGAGATCTCGGTCTCCATCACAGAGGAGGAGGACGACCAGACCCAGAGGGAGGGAGCCTAGGCAACAGCCGGACACCGGGACAGGGGTAGCGACAGTGCCGATGGAAGTGGCCGGAGCTGGGACGGCGAACAGGAGTGGAGGTGAGGGTGCTAACACTGACACGGGTGTGGCTGGAAGAGAGCATGACGCAGGTGTGCAGAGTATGATGAGTGGTTTAAGGGATCTGCTGACGCAGTTTGAAAGGCGGCTGGTGGGGCAGCAAGGGAACGTTGCAGCAGCTTGGGGAGTAGGGTCCGGGACAGCAGTGGCGGGCGCAAGCCAGGGGGCTGGTAACGCAGGACAGGGATCAGGTGGGGCGGTACCCGTGACTGGGGGGGTAAGTAGTGTTAGTGAAGGGCTGAAGGTGCCGGAGAGCGCTATGAGAAGACCTTGCCTGTGCTCAATTGGGCCGCTAGGGATCCATCTTACTCAGGAGCTTAAGGAGAAAATATGGAAGAGAGAGTTCTTGGAAATATTTTCTCTGCTGCCGCTGGAACAGGTGATGGAGATTAAGGAGGACACGAAAGGTGACAAGGAGAAGAAAGAAGAGGACGAAAGGAAGAAGAGGTATCGTAAGTTGCCAAAAACGTTATCTAACTGGTCGAGGGCATTCAGTATTCTAGCGGCGGTCATAGGCGAAAAATTCCCGGAACAATGCTCTGCGTTGTTCTGTTATTACGACGAGATCTCGGGGGCATATAGGACCTACGGGGGACTAGCGTGGTGGCGGTATGATGAACAGTTCCACCAGAGGATGGCAGTGAGGCCGGAGATGAGGTGGGACGACAGGGATATGGGGATTTGGCTAGAGTTAATGACTCCGCTGCGTGGGTCCTTTCGGGGCATCGGGGGAACGGGGGGAGGAGAAACGTCCTCTAATAGCGGGGGGAGTGGCTCAGCCGTTGCTATCAGAAAGGGGCTCTGCTTCCAGTATAATGAAGGGCAATGTAAATTCGGAACGGGGTGCAAGTACAAACATGCTTGCTCAGGATGCGATGGTGCCCATTCATGGGCAAAGTGTTTCAAGAGAAACGGGGGAGGGGGGAAATCGGGCGAGGCTGCTGCTAAGAGCCAGGACACCGGTGAGGGTAGGAAGGATGGTTCCTTGGTTAGAACGATACGCTAGGGTCCGGGGTAAGGCGGGTGATGCGGAACTCTTGCTGACGGGTTTTAGCTCTGGGTTCCGGATCCCGTTTGAGGAAAAAGGGGGGGTCCAAATTTCGGGGAATCTGAAATCGGCAAAGGAATTGCCGGAGGTGGTTCAAGGTAAACTCGACAAGGAAGTGGCTTTGGGGAGGATGGCGGGCCCCTTTTCTCACCCGCCTTTTCGGAATTTGAGGGTATCTCCGTTGGGGGTGGTTCCAAAAAAGGCAGCAGGGCAGTACCGCATGATCCACCATTTATCCTACCCAAAAGGGGCATCAGTTAATGATGGGATCGACCCCGCAGTAGCGGCTGTTAGGTATGCTTCATTTGACAAGGCGGTGGGGTTGGTAAGGGATGCTGGCGTGGGTGCATTAATGGGTAAGGTCGATGTGGAGGCTGCCTTTCGGCTCTTGCCGGTTCACCCGGTGTGTCATCATTTGCTGGGTTGCTTTTTCCGGGGTTCCTTTTACGTGGACCTTTGCCTACCGATGGGTTGCTCCATATCGTGTGCTTACTTTGAGAAGTTCAGCACCTTTGTGGAATGGGTCGTGCGGCAGCAAGCGGGGCTGGGATCGGTCGTCCATTATTTGGATGACTTCCTATTTGTGGGGGCCGCCGAATCTTTGGATTGTGTTAGGCTAATGGACCAATTTTTTACGGTAGCTGAAGAATTTGGTATCCCTGTCGCCCAGGAAAAAACCGAAGGTCCATCCACAACGTTGAGTTTCTTGGGGATCGAAATTGATTCCATTCGTATGGAGTGCCGATTGCCATTGGACAAGCTGAACGACCTCAAAGGGGTCATTTCGGGGGCGCTGAGGAAGCGCAGGCTTCGCCTTTGCGAGATCCAGTCATTAGTGGGTAAGCTAAACTTTGCGTGTAGAATTATTCCGGTGGGGAGGGTTTTCTGCAGGAGGCTCTCCTTGGCCACGACGGGAGTCGCTGCCCCAAAAAGGTGGATTACATTGGGGGAGGACCTTAAAGAAGACTTAAGAATATGGTTGTCCTTTTTGGCAGAGTTCAATGGTCGGGCGTTGATGCACGGAAAAGCGGTGTCGAATGATGAGCTGCACCTGTTCACGGATGCAGCGGGGTCTCTGGGCTTTGGAGCATATTGCCACGGGAGCTGGGTGGCTGGGAAATGGCCGGCACAATGGGTTTGCCAAGGTCTAACGAAGAATCTGGTCTTTTTGGAACTCTTTCCGTTACTGGTAGCTGTGCGGGTGTGGAGGGACAGGATTAAGGATAGAAAGGTGGTATTCCATTCGGACAACTTGGGGGTGGTCTTTGCTGTTAATAGGTTGACATCTTGCTCCCTGCCGGTGGTTCGCCTGTTGAGGCTGTTTGTGCTGGACTGCATGCGGATGAATGTGCTGTTTCGCGCTGTGCATGTGCCGGGTTACCAGAATGTTGTAGCTGACGCTCTTTCTCGCTTTCAGTGGTCGAGATTCCGAGAGGTGGCACCAGAAGCGGATTTGGTAGGAGTCGATTGCCCGCCAGAGTTGTTGGAGTTGGAAGTATGGAATTAGTCAAGGTGGCAAGGGGAGCGGTTGCTCCAGGTACGTGGAATGCTTATGTTCGGACATGGAGGCAATGGTGGGGGGTGATCGCGTCAGAGGGCATAGGAGCTTCTAGGGATGGGTGGATTCAGGGGTTGTTGTCTTGGATTGATGAGTGGAACCAAAGGAGGATTTCTAGGTCAATGGTGAGGAGAAATATGGCAGCTTTAAAATTCCTGTTTAAACTCTTGGGGTGGGAAGATTTGACGGAGTTGTTCCTTGTCCGTCTGGCAGTCAAAGGGTTGTGTAAGAAAAAGGTGGAAAAGGACAGGCGGAGGCCAATTGGCTTCCAACTTCTGCTACGGATCTTGGCCGTCTTGCAGACGGTGTGCACCTCAAGGTATGAGGTATTATTGTTTAGAGCAGTTTTTTCGACAGCATTCTTTGGGGCTTTTCGAGTATCAGAACTGGTGGGGGCAAATAGGTGGGATGGGGGAGGCATACAAGCCAAGGATGTGTCTATCAAGGATGAGGTGGTCTGGTTGTGGCTCCGGGGGTCCAAGACGGACCAGGAGGGGCGGGGTAGGTTGATAAAGCTGGGGGAAACACGGGGGGCGGGGTGCCCGGTTGCACACATGAGAGCCTTTTTGGTGTCCCGGCCTCAGATTTCCTTACCGTTGTTTATACACAAAGATGGCTCAGGTTTATCACGTTTTCAATTCTTGGCGGTGCTTCGGCGGGCGTTAAAGGAACTAGGGTACACGGCGGAAGAATTTGGAACACATTCGTTCCGAATTGGGGCTGCCACTGAAGCCGCTAGTTTGGGTTTGGGGGAGAGTGTGATAAAAAGGATTGGTGGTTGGAAGTCTGGATGTTTTCGTTCATATGTTAGACCTGAACTGGTTGTTTAGGATGCTTTTCTTGTCTTTTAGGTCAAGTTCAGTGTTGGATTGTGGGCCACTCCTATATATATTGGGCCCGTAAGGCGGCAGCGGTCATGGAGGAAGGTGCACAGTTGAAATTTAAAGAGGAGACAGTGTTATTGCGGTGGCTTGGGGTCAGGGGCTTGAGGTGGGACCAGGTGCTGAGAAAGGTAGTCGACCATGCCAGGTTATTCAAGCCTCCGGACATTCTGGTCATCCATGCGGGAGGCAATGATTTGGGGTTTTTGTCCCAAAAAGAGTTGGTGGATAAGATCCGGCGGGATTTGGGTAGACTGAGGGAATTATTCCCTTGGGTGATAATAGTTTGGTCCGATATTGAACCGCGTTCATCGTGGAGGGCAGCATGGGATTTTAGGAAGTTGGAGGCCTCTAGAAAAAAGATTAACAGGACAGTGACCAGTTTTGTGGGCAGACTTGGAGGGTTTGGCATTCGCCATGTAGAATTTGAAGGGGAGACAGGTCGTTGTTTCTTCTTAAAGGATGGGGTACATCTCAATGAGGTTGGATTGCACCTCTTTAATTTTAACATCAAGGAAGGGGTGCAGAAGGCCTTAGCCCGGGTGGGGGTGGCTCGTCAGTGACGCGCTGTGGCGGGGGGTGCTTGTCTTTTATGTGTGGTTAGGTGAATGGGTACCTCCCTAAAGAGGCGGGAGAGAGTTGGGGGGATGTACCTGGTGGTATGCCAGTGGAAGGTACATCTCTTGGCAAGCATCACAGGTTATGAGGTTAATGTGTTAACGGTTTTAAGTATTTGTTGAATGTATAGTTATATATATTATAAAAGATTTAATAAATGCGGGCTACGGCCTTTACACCCACTTTTGTGTCTTGTAGTCATTATTAGCGGAACGTATGCCTAGTATGGGGTCATAGCTCCCTGGAGGAGAGCATCGACGTAGGGGATGGTGACCCCTATCTGAGGCAGTGGAGCAGTCCTGGGGGATATTAGGTGGAGTGCGGAAGTCACTCACCCTCTTCTGTTCCTGCAACCACAAGGTGAAGTTCCCTCCCTCCCTCCCCCTTTTGTGAGATGTTGTGGTTTAGCAGGTAGCGGGGGGTGCTTGTCTTTTATGTGTGGTTAGGTGAATGGGTACCTCCCTAAAGAGGCGGGAGAGAGTTGGGGGGATGTACCTGGTGGTATGCCAGTGGAAGGTACATCTCTTGGCAAGCATCACAGGTTATGAGGTTAATGTGTTAACGGTTTTAAGTATTTGTTGAATGTATAGTTATATATATTATAAAAGATTTAATAAATGCGGGCTACGGCCTTTACACCCACTTTTGTGTCTTGTAGTCATTATTAGCGGAACGTATGCCTAGTATGGGGTCAACAAATGCCCTTATTTATATTATTTCTTAGTGCAGTTATTACTGTTTACATTTTATCACATACTTACATATCACCCATGCTAATTTATTAGAAAAATATATATTATATAATATTATATTTTTCTAATAAATTAGTCTGGATAACATGTAATATGTGATAAAATGTAAATTAAATAAAAATAAAAATTGTGCAATGCGCCTCCTGCAGATTTGCGGCAAATTGGCCGCTAGCAGGGGGTATCAATCAACCTGATCATATTTGATCAGGTGGATTGATGTCCGCCACCTCAGAAGAGGTTAAGACCACTGCTTCTTAACTCCTGTTGCTGGCGAGCCTGAAGGCTTGCGCGGAATCAGGGGTATACGGCCCCATTCATGCCATGATAAATCGGCCCCTAAGTCTTAAGTCGAGCTTACTTTTTAAGCGCTATTATTTATTGTAATTGAGTGCAACACATATCTTTCAAATCTCTGGTTTTTCAGTTTACCATGGATTTGTAATACCACATTGCGCGCTATGACTATCCCCCTATGCTATCAGTAGCACTTGACTTCTAATCTAGGCCTAAATTGTTGGAAAATGTAGGACTTTGGACCTCAAGTAAAGTGCTAAGGCATAAATATATACATGACAAAACTCATGTATAATATATTTTAAAAAAAGTCTTTCATTCATATTTATACATACATATAAATGTAAAATATGTTTTTTTTATTGAAAAAAATGCTTTCAAATTGATTTTAAGGGAAATGCTATATCACAAGGTGTAAAAGTACTCAAAGTTGTATATGTATGAGTGTGTATTTGTATGTGTGTAAATGTATGTGTGTGTATATGTATGTATGTGTGTGTATTTGTATCTGTGTAAATGTATGTGTGTATCTTTGTGTGTGTGTACATTTGTATGTGTTTGTTTTTTTTTAAATTTCCACCTTAGAATACACTGTTTTAAAGAGGGTGTTGTGATATTTATGTGTAAAGCATTTTTTATTTTATAATTCTTTATTTTGATGTTGGTATTCTGCAAGTAAACCCTGTTCTGTGAAGTGAGAAGTAAACGGTGGTGAAATTGAAGCAGATACTTTGTTTCAATAGTATAAATATCACAACTCTGCTACTGTTGTAGATATATAGATAGATTGATAAACATGAAGTAATAGATTACAAGCGACATGCTATTGTTAGTGCGGGATGCAATAAGCAATATAGTTACTGCACATTACAAGTTGAAAGTAAACAGTTGCACTCGAGCGTAAACAAAATTTGCGTTCACCTGATAAGTGTGACTAGCATAGTGTAAGGGTTAAAAAAATATTCACCAAACACAACAAAAATACGTTTAAATAAACTATTACTTATATATATATATATATATATATATATATATATATATATATATATATACTGATAAAATATATCAAATAAATGTTAATAAAAATGTTTTATAAGGGTTAAAATGAATATAGTAATATGGCAATGTATTTGACTTTTCAGGGCTAAAATGTATACATATACCTGTATATATACCTGTATATATATATCTAAATATGTGTTTGTGTGTTTATATATATATATATATATATATATATGTGTATTGTATGTACATAAATGTGTATTTATATGTGTAAATATGTATATACATATATATATATATACACATAGTTTTTTTTGTTTTTTTTTTTTAACGGCACACTCCATTGAAGTCTATGGGAGAAGAAGTTAATGTGGTCGCAATATACGAAGTACTGAAGTTAGCACGCAAACTTTTTTCAACCTGTAATATGCAGGCTAACCCACTCGAGTTAAAAGTTAGCACAAGAGCGAAAAAAATCCGCTAGCGCTCTACTTGTACCAGTAAAGCTTTATTGATTCTTAGTCTATTAGAAATAATGAGTTATATGTTGTGTAATATTTTAGATATTTACACAAAAAAAATCTATACTTTGATTGCATTGTATATAAATAACTCATTAATGAAACACCCTTATGTACGTTTCTAAAACAGAAATCAAACTCTACATGGATTGCTATTTCTATTTTTACTTAAACTAGTCACGAGAAATACAGTCATTATAGTGATTTTGCTAACCTCTTAACTCTTTATCCACAACCTTGAATAACTAAATGCAGCTGTTTTTTCCTAACTGGAACATATGTGGCACACATAGATCAAATCATACCTTCTTTTAATGTAATGAAATATGCCCAGCAATGTAATAAAACACTAACATTTAATAACCAAATGGTTTAGTAACAAATCACATCCATAATCTTTGTAATACTTTCCTATTCATCTACATTAAGAAAATTACTTTTATTCATCATTACGATAGGCAGCAAACACAATCTTCAGTTACACTGGTGCATTTAATTAAAGCCTAAAGAAATAGCTTTATTTTGAAGATAAAAAATATGTCATTCCACTTGCAGTTTTCTGAATTTCCTTTTACATAATGGCTTAATTTATAACTATCATCCAGAACTCAAAGTATTTAAATAATAATTGTATATAAGTCTAATGAAAATATATAAAGAAATATAAAAGTGTTTATTGGTGACAGGAAACTATTAAGAATAAAACAACCTTGATATATCAACATTAATCAATAGTAAGTCTAAGAAACTGATAGCATTGTAGCTTTATATCCCTTTTTAATTAGTGGTCTAGCACAATTAACTCAAACAAGGTTTTATTAATCTATAAAATGCAGCCTGAGATTCAATATAGCCTTAAATGTTATCCTAAAGAAACAACACATTTTTCCTAGTTTCTGTCTCTTAATTTGTTTTATTGCTTTTGAAAAAAAATTTTTCCTAGTTTCTGTCTCTTAATTTGTTTTATTGCTTTTGAAAGCTATTTATCAAAAGCAATAATAAATGGAGTTAGATCTATTTATCTTGACCATGACTTTAATTCTGTGCTCTCTGATCCAGGTCCATGTGTGATTTCCTGACCCAATGTGTGTTAGATATATTGTCAAAATCAGAACTAGGAAAGTATGCAAGCTTTTGCACAAGAGGGGTTAAAGGGACAGTGAAGTCCAAAATAAATTTCCATGATTCAAATAGGGCATGTCATTTTAAACAGCTTTCCAATTTACTTTTATCACCAATTTTGCTTTGTTCTCTTGCTATTCTTAGTTGAAAGGTAAACCTAGGAGGTTCATATGCTAATTTCTTAGACCTTGAAGGTCACCTCTTATGTGAATGCATTTTGACTGTTTTTCACCACTAGAGGCCGATAGTTCATGTGTGTCATATAGATAACATTGAGCTCATGCATGTGAAGTTATCTAGGGTTAAGCACAGATTGGCTAAAATGCAATCTTTCAAAATAACTGAAATAAGGGGGCAGTTTGCAGGGGCTTAGATACAAGGTAATGACAGAGGTAAAAAGTGTATTATTATAACTGTGTTGGTTATGCAAAACTGGGGAATCGGTAATAAAGGGATTATCTATCTTTTTAAACAATAAAAATTCTGGTGTTGACTGTCCCTTTAACAAAATAAAGCATTGAAACCACAATAAGTCCAGTAAAAGAACAAAAAAAAAATGTAAACACAACATATATATTGTCATTAAGGCCTCATGATTTTACGTGTGAGTGGTTAACTTTTTCTGCGTGTGCTAATTATTTTGTATTCTCAGATGAAGTATTTCCCTCTACTTATCCTTAAAAAAACACTCTGTTTCCTTGCCCAGTCTGAAAGGGGCCTGGTAAGAAACCTGACCTCAGGAAAAATGTATTTAACTGTGATTTCAGCAAAATCATTATGTCATTCTACATGGGAGACTGCCTGTATAGCATGTTTAATTTTTCTTAATTCCACCTCACTGGAGCAGAGTTTATTCTTCTGGTAAAGTTATTGGTCCTATAATATTTTCTCCTTTTTTTAAAAAAAAAAAAACGGTTCTGCTTTTCTGTGTATATGTGTTTACCTATCTTTTTTTTTATTTATAAATGTACTGTGACTCTTTTTTGTTCATAGTAAATGTTCCTTTATTACCTTTTTGCTTTTGTCTAATATCTGAACCATGTTACTGAAGAGACTAGCAATAACAGTACTGTGTTTTCTAGATAGATTTTTGCCAAATTGTGTTTTGTGATTTTTAATCTGTTTGTTTTTGTTTTTCCTTAGGATTTCTATATAATAGTCTTAAGGTAGTGGCAGCAGAGATAGTTTAGTGTGGGGTGACATTAAAGGGGAGTTTGGATGTTTTTCTGGGTCTAGTAGAGACTAGTAAATGTTTGTTAACCCTTGCACCTACTGAACTAAGTCACAATCTTACCTGGAGTGGCTAGACTGTGACAAACTGGTTAAGTTAGAAAGGGGCCATTAACCCTTTCTATGACAAACTGTTGGCTGTTATAGGGTTGGTTAACCCTCTAGGTCATATATATGAATTATAGAGGCTTTAAATTCATAAGTATGGCTTAATTATAAAAACATCTAGATTCAATATAATGCATTTAAAATGTCAAGGCATCTAATAGCACAACTCAAATAGATGCTGTTTTATATGCCATAAATATGAACTGTCCTCTTTCTGCTGTTTTTGTCCCAGGTCCCCTACCTGGGACCCCCAACCCTCACATTTAAAGTCAGAATCCCACCCAGTTTGGTTAAAGCACATTCAGACTGTCCAGATCCTGCTGCCTGACTAACCAGACTCCTCACCTAGCTATTTGAATGCTGCCCCTTAAAGCCAGTTCTAGAGTTAGTGATAGGAATGTTTGGAGATGGTGTCTACATTGATATTTACAGGACCACATTCCTACAGTTTAATTAAAAAAATGCATAAAACCTTCACTTATTGCCAAGTAACACATTATAAGGCACTTCTCATCCCCTCTGTCTCTTTACCTAAATGAACAGTGTTATTCAGGTACTGCAAACAACTTGCTGTCACACTTTCAAAGGATTAAGTGCTAGATTACAAGTGAGGTGCAAACGATTTTGTGAGGGTTTACGCTAGAATCCGATCTCGGAGCTGTGATGAACCTTTTTCCGAAACTAAAATGTGTATCAAAATAAAACAGAAATACATTACAAAGTACACTTGCACTCATAAAAACACTGTCTAATAAAAAAAAAAAAAAAAAGATACATATACATGTCTAATGATGTGTGTGTATATATACAGGGAGTGCAGAATTATTAGGCAAATGAGTATTTTGACCACATCATCCTCTTTATGCATGTTGTCTTACTCCAAGCTGTATAGGCTCGAAAGCCTACTACCAATTAAGCATATTAGGTGATGTGCATCTCTGTAATGAGAAGGGGTGTGGTCTAATGACATCAACACCCTATATCACGTGTGCATAATTATTAGGCAACTTCCTTTCCTTTGGCAAAATGGGTCAAAAGAAGGACTTGACAGGCTCAGAAAAGTCAAAAATAGTGAGATATCTTGCAGAGGGATGCAGCACTCTTAAAATTGCAAAGCTTCTGAAGCGTGATCATCAAACAATCAAGCGTTTCATTCAAAATAGTCAACAGGGTCGCAAGAAGCGTGTGGAAAAACCAAGGTGCAAAATAACTGCCCATGAACTGAGAAAAGTCAAGCGTGCAGCTACCAAGATGCCACTTGCTACCAGTTTGGCCATATTTCAGAGCTGCAACATCACTGGAGTGCCCAAAAGCACAAGGTTTGCAATACTCAGAGACATGGCCAAGGTAAGAAAGGCTGAAAAACGACCACCACTGAACAAGACACACAAGCTGAAACGTCAAGACTGGGCCAAGAAATATCTCAAGACTGATTTTTCTAAGGTTTTATGGACTGATGAAATGAGAGTGAGTCTTGATAGGCCAGATGGATGGGCCCGTGGCTGGATTGGTAAAGGGCAGAGAGCCCCAGTCCGACTCAGACGCCAGCAAGGTGGAGGTGGAGTACTGGTTTGGGCTGGTATCATCAAAGATGAGCTTGTGGGGCCTTTTCGGGTTGAGGATGGAGTCAAGCTCAACTCCCAGTCCTACTGCCAGTTTCTGGAAGACACCTTCTTCAAGCAGTGGTACAGGAAGCAGGACAATGCTCCATCACACGCGTCCAAGTACTCCACAGCGTGGCTGGCAAGAAAGGGTATAAAAGAAGAAAATCTAATGACATGGCCTCCTTGTTCACCTGATCTGAACCCCATTGAGAACCTGTGGTCCATCATCAAATGTGAGATTTACAAGGAGGGAAAACAGTACACCTCTCTGAACAGTGTCTGGGAGGCTGTGGTTGCTGCTGCACGCAATGTTGATGGTGAACAGATCAAAACACTGACAGAATCCATGGATGGCAGGCTTTTGAGTGTCCTTGCAAAGAAAGGTGGCTATATTGGTCACTGATTTGTTTTTGTTTTGTTTTTGAATGTCAGAAATGTATATTTGTGAATGTTGAGATGTTATATTGGTTTCACTGGTAAAAATAAATAATTGAAATGGGTATATATTTGTTTTTTGTTAAGTTGCCTAATAATTATGCACAGTAATAGTCACCTGCACACACAGATATCCCCCTAAAATAGCTATAACTAAAAACAAACTAAAAACTACTTCCAAAACTATTCAGCTTTGATATTAATGAGTTTTTTGGGTTCATTGAGAACATGGTTGTTGTTCAATAATAAAATTAATCCTCAAAAATACAACTTGCCTAATAATTCTGCACTCCCTGTATATATATATATATATATATATATATATATATATATATATATATATATATATATATATATATATGTGTGTGTGTGTGTGTGTCTGTGTGTACACATAAACATATCTATTAATGTATTTATAGATCTATATACAAATATAAAAATATTAATATATGTATACATATATAGACATATATAAGTACATTGGAGCCCTTTGCAGTCAAATAGATGAAAACATGTAAAAGCATATTTATGCAATATTCATATTTAATAAAGGTTTTAACTATGTTTTTACTGTAAATATTTCACATTCCAATGTTCTGCACATAGCGTATTTCTAAATAGATATTCCTACATATATCTGTATATATCTACTATACCTATATATATATATATATATATATATATATATATATATATATATATATATATATATATATATATATATACAAAAGACGGAAGCGGACTGCACTCTCCGACCGGACCAGGCACACATCCTATGACCCTGCAACATGCTCAGCCCTGGGTGCTCACTGGCACTCACAGGAAGTTGTGCTGTCCCCAGAGTCACGGGCAGTTAACCCCAGACAGATCTGGGTGCGAGAACCATATGGAAAATTACAAAACAAATTAATACACCACACAGAGAAAGTACAGTACTCACTTACAAGCTCTCAGCTAAGATTAGAAGCAAAAATGGAAGGGTTAGTTACCGCATTTGGCTAAATGGGACAAGCCCAGGTACCACGTCAAGATGCCTTCCAAAAACCTGGGACCCTAAAACAGCCACACAATGCAAGCTCTCAATCCAACAAACTGGGAACAAGTGAAGGGTGCACAGGCTAATGTAATCACCCTAGACATATACAAAACACGGAAGGGGACGGCACTCTCAGACCGGATCAGGTACACATCCCATGACCCTGCAACATGCTCGGCCCTGGGTTTGAGAACCATAGGGAAAATTACAAAACAAATAAATACAACCCACAGAGAAAATCCAGCACTCACTTACAAGCTCTCAGCTAAGATTAAAAGCAAAAATGGAAAAGTTAGTTACCGCATTTGGCCAAGTGAGTGCTGGACTTTCTCTGTGTGTTATATATATATATATATATATATATATATATATATATATATATATATATATATATATATATAGGTATATAGGTATAAATACATATATGTTTAAAAAAATATCATATATATGTAGAAATATTTATTTATGAATAAATGAAACATATTCCGTTACGTAAATAAAACTGGAATATGAAATATTCATATTTTCATGTCGGGTTTGCGCTAATGAGAATATGTAATGGTGTTTGCACCAGAGAGTGGGTGTTATTTTTTTTTTTATTTTTTTTATTTCTCCGTTGACTTCTTTGGGAGAATGCGAAAACACGATTACGATTTCCAAATTCGACTTTAAGCGGGATTTTGGTTACAACTGGAGAAAAAAACAATTTACTTTCAACTTGTAATACAAGCACAATTTGACTAGCGCAAAAATGAAAATCCTAGCAGAGTTCGGTATAGCGAAAACGCAATATACTGCTCCACTTGTAATCTAGCCCATAATGTCTAAATTTAAAATAATATTAAAAGCATGTACTTAATTAATAACAGCAATAAATCTGAAGCTTAACATCCATGATTGTATCTTAATAAAATTAATATTAAAATGCTGCTTTTGTTACATCCTTAAATAAATTAACCATGATACTACACTGCTTACACTATAAATGCCTTCTTATAGATTTTCTATGTAGACATTTTTACATTAAATTTAAAATGCATTTACAAATTGTTCTGCTTATAGTTTATTTTATTCATGTTTGCTATACTATAGTGTGCAGGTGTCATGTTATACAAACAGGCTTTTAAAATTCAACAGATTAAACACTTTTGTCCTCTACTTATATTTCATGTGTGTTCATGAAAATGTAGTTGTACCAGGAAATGTAACATTGACCATAATATGCCGGTTACAAATGCAAATCATTATTACATAGGCAACTTGTCAATTTTAAATTAAAATTCAAACATCAAAGAAAATGCAAAACCTAGAACACAATGTATTGGCTGAAACTTTTTTTTTAATTTTAAGTGCATGTTCCTTTCAAGCATTCAGCTTTAAATGTACATGAGTATTAAAATCTTTATCATTTACGTACTTTGCTTTAACCCTTTTTTGCCTTTTTCACAGGTTTTTTTGCAGAGCTTCATCATGATACAAAATTATATTCTGCCAATGGCACACTACTGCTTTATCAAAAATTACTGTGTGTGTCCTGTACAAGAATGTGTTAATGAAATACAATTTCTTAACTAGCTATTATATGGATAGAGAGGGACAGGCATTGCATTATAAGTTCTGTATGCACACGGACACACACATACACACTCACTCACACACAAACACATGCATTTGCATACACATAAACACACAGACAAGCACACATGCTCATGAACATACACACACACACATACACACTCACACACACAAACACGTGCATATGCATACACATAAACACACAGACAAGCACACGTGCTCATGCAGACACACAGAAACACACAAAAACGCACTCACACACACACACAAAAACATTCATATGCATACACACATACACTTAGACAGACAGACAAGCACACATGCTCATGAACATACACACACACACACATACACACTCACTCACACACACAAACACATGCATATGCATACACATAAACACACAGACAAGCACACGTGCTCATGCAGACACACAGAAACACACAAAAACGCACTCACACACACACACACACACACACAAAAACATTCATATGCATACACACATACACTTAGACAGACAGACAAGCACACATGCTCATGCACATACACACACACACATACACACTTACTCGCACACATAAACACACAGACAAGCACACCTGCTCATGCAGACGCACAGAAACACACACATACACACTCACTCGCACACAAAAACACATGTATACACATAAACACATAGACAAGCACACATGCTCATGCAGACACACAGAAACACATACATACACACTCACACAAACACATGCATACACGAACACACATACACATAAACACACAGAGAAGCACACATGCTCATGCAGACACATAGAAACACATACATAGGCACTCACACACACACAAAGAAGCACATGCATACACGTACACACATACACATAAACACACAGACAAGCACACATGCTCATGCAGACACACAGAAACACACACATACTCACTCACTCACACACACAAACAAACACATGCATACACGTACACACATACACATAGACAGACAGACAAGCACAAATGCTCATGCACATACACGCACATACACACTCACTCGCTTGCTCGCAAACACAAACACATGCATACATGTACACAGATACACATAAACACACAGACAAGCACACGTGCTCATGCAGACACACAGAAACACACCCATATGCACTCACACACATACAAAAACATGCATATGCATACACACATACACACAGACAAACAGACAAGCACACATGCTCACGCACATACACACACACATACATGCACACACAAATACAAACATAGACAAATACACACACACATACACAAACACACATCCAGCACAAACAACACTACATTAATCTATTTCACACACACAAATGCATTTTTATTTGTTTCCAGGTACACTTTGTTTCGTTCTAAAGAATTAATTGTGAGACCAGGAGGAAATGAAATCAGGGAAAGAATTAAATAGAGATAAGGAGGGTGATATGGGGAATGAAAGTGGGAAAGGCTAGAGGAATGAAAGAGCAAATAAGAGAGACTATGAGTGTGGTAGATGGAATGATAAAGTAGAGCAGGTAACAGAAAAGGTAGGAAGGAAAGAAAACATATTAAAGGCTGCAAAAAACACCCCAAAAAACTAGGATATAAAAGGTTAGTAAATGTATTGAACAGATTAGCTTGCATGCTAACTGCGCTCAAAGTTAACTTTTAATGCCAGATTACAATGCCGCTTAAGTGTTAACTCCTCTAGAATGACTTTTTTCACGCTTCAGGTAGCGCTCGTATTACAAGTTGAAAGTAAAACGTTTTCGCTCATGCACTAATTCGATGCGCATAAATGCCAAACTTAAAATACCACTAGAAGTAAGCTTTTTGCTTACTTCTACGCATGTAAAAGTCGAACTTAGAATACTGTGCACACAATAACGCATTCCCCTATTGAAGTCAATGGAGCAAACAAAGTGGAAAAAACACCATACTTGCGTGCAAACCCGATTGCATATTCTCAAGTGCGCTAACCCGAAATTAAAATATGAGTATTTCACATTTCAATGTTATTCACATAGAATAATATGTTCTATTTATTCATAGATACATATTTATATATATATATATATATATATATATATATATATATATATATATGATGTTATTTTGCACAAATATATATTTATAACTATATATATCATGTATATATATATATATATATATATATATATATATATATATATCTACATGATTATATATAGGTATAGATATATACAGATATATATATATATATATATATATATATTTATTTATATATATATATATATATATATATATATATATATATATATATATGAATATCTATTTATAAATACATAGAACATATTCTGCTATGTGAAGAACTATGTGAAATATTTACAGTAAATATAGAGTATAACATTTTATTAAAAACTAATATTGCATAAATATGCTTTTTCATGTTTTCATCTACTTAACTGCAAAGGCTCCAATGCACTTATATATATATGTCTTATGTGTGTAGATATGTATTTATGTGTTTATCTGTGTATAAATGTCTGTTAATACATATATACACAAATAAATAAATAAATATGTACACACACATATATATACTATATATATATATATATATATATATATATATATATATATATATATATATATATATATACATACATATACATATTTAGACATGTCTATGTATGTGTCTGTTTGTTAAAGCCCTCTGCCTGCCTTTTTTTCTAACATCTGAAACCTCATATCTTTGTGTCCTTATAACTTTTTTGTGCAATATTGTTTTTAATAATTGTTATTAGTTGGTTTTATTATAAGTGTAACTGTACTTTGTAATGTATTTTTGATTTGTTTTGTGACACTTTTTGTTCACTAAACAGTTAACAGAGCTCTGAGGTTGTGCTATCCAACGAGCATTAACTTCATTTGCGCTTAAGCGATCACATTTACTTTCAACTTGTAATACGAGTGAAAACCCAGTGGGCGCAACCATATCAGTCATCACTCGAATGCTAACTCTACCCTCATTAGACCAACTGCACTAAAACCTAGGGCCTAGATTTGGAGTTCGGCGGTAAAAGGGCTGCTAACGCTCCGCGGGCTTTTTTCTGGCCGCACCATAAATTTAACTCTGGTATCGAGAGTTTAATCAAATGCTGCGTTAGGCTCCAAAAAAGGAGCGTAGAGCATTTTTACCGCAAATGCAACTCTCGATACCAGAGTTGCTTACGGACGCGGCCGGCCTCAAAAACGTGCTCGTGCACGATTCCCCCATAGGAAACAATGGGGCTGTTTGAGCTGAAAAAAAACCTAACACCTGCAAAAAAGCAGCGTTCAGCTCCTAACGCAGCCCCATTGTTTCCTATGGGGAAACACTTCCTACGTCTGCACCTAACATTCTAACATGTACCCCGAGTCTAAACACCCCTAACCTTACACTTATTAACCCCTAATCTGCCGCCCCCGCTATCGCTGACCCCTGCATATTTTTTTAAACCCCTAATCTGCCGCTCCGTAAACCGCCGCAACCTACGTTATCCCTATGTACCCCTAATCTGCTGCCCTAACATCGCCGACCCCTATATTATATTTATTAACCCCTAATCTGCCCCCCTCAACGTCGCCGACACCTGCCTACACTTATTAACCCCTAATCTGCCGAGCGGACCTGAGCGCTACTATAATAAAGTTATTAACCCCTAATCCGCCTCACTAACCCTATCATAAATAGTATTAACCCCTAATCTGCCCTCCCTAACATCGCCGACACCTAACTTCAATTATTAACCCCTAATCTGCCGACCGGAGCTCACCGCTATTCTAATAAATGTATTTACCCCTAAAGCTAAGTCTAACACTAACACCCCCCTAAGTTAAATATAATTTTTATCTAACGAAATAAATTAACTCTTATTAAATAAATGATTCCTATTTAAAGCTAAATACTTACCTGTAAAATACATCCTAATATAGCTACAATATAAATTATAATTATATTATAGCTATTTTAGGATTAATATTTATTTTACAGGTAACTTTGTAATTATTTTAACCAGGTACAATAGCTATTAAATAGTTAAGAACTATTTAATAGTTACCTAGTTAAAATAATAACAAAATTACCTGTAAAATAAGTCCTAACCTAAGATATAATTAAACCTAACACTACCCTATCAATAAAATAATTAAATAAACTACCTACAATTACCTACAATTAACCTAACACTACACTATCAATAAATTAATTAAATACAATTTCTACAAATAAATACAATTAAATAAACTAGCTAAAGTACAAAAAATAAAAAAGATCTAAGTTACAGAAAATAAAAAAATATTTACAAACATAATAAAAATATTACAACAATTTTAAACTAATTACACCTACTCTAAGCCCCCTAATAAAATAACAAAGCCCCCCAAAATAAAAAATTCCCTACCCTATTCTAAATTAAAAAAGTTACAAGCTCTTTTACCTTACCAGCCCTGAACAGGGCCCTTTGCGGGGCATGCCCCAAGAATTTCAGCTCTTTTGCCTGTAAAAGAATAAATACAATACCCCCCCCCCCAACATTACAACCCACCACCCACATACCCCTAATCTAACCCAAACCCCCCTTAAATAAACCTAACACTAAGCCCCTGAAGATCTTCCTACCTTGTCTTCACCATACCAGGTTCACTGATCCGTCCTGAAGAGCTCCTCCGATGTCCTGATCCAAGCCCAAGCGGGGGCTGAAGAGGTCCATGATCCGGTCAAAGTCTTCATCCAAGCGGGGCAGAAGAGGATCTTCCATCCGATTGAAGTCATCATCCAGGCGGCATCTTCGATCTTCTTCCATCCGGAGCGAAGCGGCAGGATCCTGAAGACATCCAGCGCTGAACATCCATCCGGACCGACGACTGAACGACGAATGACTGTTCCTTTAAGGGACGTCATCCAAGATGGCGTCCCTCGAATTCCGATTGGCTGATAGGATTCTATCAGCCAATCGGAATTAAGGTAGGAATTTTCTGATTGGCTGATGGAATCAGCCAATCAGAATCTAGTTCAATCCGATTGGCCGATCCAATCAGCCAATCAGATTGAGCTCGCATTCTATTGGCTGATCGGAACAGCCAATAGAATGCGAGCTCAATCTGATTGGCTGATTGGATCAGTCAATCGGATTGAACTAGATTCTGATTGGCTGATTCCATCAGCCAATCAGAAAATTCCTACCTTAATTCCGATTGGCTGATAGAATCCTATCAGCCAATCGGAATTCGAGGGACGCCATCTTGGATGACGTCCCTTAAAGGAACAGTCATTCGTCGTTCAGTCGTCAGTCCGGATGGATGTTCCGCGCTGGATGTCTTCAGGATCCTGCCGCTTCGCTCCGGATGGAAGAAGATCGAAGATGCCGCCTGGATGATGACTTCAATCGGATGGAAGATCCTCTTCTGCCCCGCTTGGATGAAGACTTTGACCGGATCATGGACCTCTTCAGCCCCCGCTTGGGCTTGGATCAGGACATCGGAGGAGCTCTTCAGGACGGATCGGTGAACCTGGTATGGTGAAGACAAGGTAGGAAGATCTTCAGGGGCTTAGTGTTAGGTTTATTTAAGGGGGGTTTGGGTTAGATTAGGGGTATGTGGGTGGTGGGTTGTAATGTTGGGGGGGGGGGGTATTGTATTTATTCTTTTACAGGCAAAAGAGCTGAAATTCTTGGGGCATGCCCCGCAAAGGGCCCTGTTCAGGGCTGGTAAGGTAAAAGAGCTTGTAACTTTTTTAATTTAGAATAGGGTAGGGAATTTTTTATTTTGGGGGGCTTTGTTATTTTATTAGGGGGCTTAGAGTAGGTGTAATTAGTTTAAAATTGTTGTAATATTTTTATTATGTTTGTAAATATTTTTTTATTTTCTGTAACTTAGATCTTTTTTATTTTTTGTACTTTAGCTAGTTTATTTCATTGTAGTTATTTGTAGGAATTGTATTTAATTAATTTATTGATAGTGTAGTGTTAGGTTAATTGTAGGTAATTGTAGGTAGTTTATTTAATTATTTTATTGATAGGGTAGTGTTAGGTTTAATTATATCTTAGGTTATGACTTATTTTACAGGTAATTTTGTTATTATTTTAACTAGGTAACTATTAAATAGTTCTTAACTATTTAATAGCTATTGTACCTGGTTAAAATAATTACAAAGTTACCTGTAAAATAAATATTAATCCTAAAATAGCTATAATATAATTATAATTTATATTGTAGCTATATTAGGATGTATTTTACAGGTAAGTATTTAGCTTTAAATAGGAATCATTTATTTAATAAGAGTTAATTTATTTCGTTAGATAAAAATTATATTTAAGTTAGGGGGGTGTTAGTGTTAGGGTTAGACTTAGCTTTAGGGGTTAATACATTTATTAGAATAGCGGTGAGCTCCGGTCGGCAGATTAGGGGTTAATAATTGAAGTTAGGTGTCGGCGATGTTAGGGAGGGCAGATTAGGGGTTAATACTATTTATGATAGGGTTAGTGAGGCGGGTTAGGGGTTCATAACTTTATTATAGTAGCGCTCAGGTCCGCTCGGCAGATTAGGGGTTAATAAGTGTAGGCAGGTGTCTGCGACGTTGAAGGGGGCAGATTAGGGGTTAATAAATATAATATAGGGGTCGGCGATGTTAGGGGTAGCAGATTAGGGGTACATAGGGATAACGTAGGTGGCGGCGATTTGCGGTCGGAATATTAGGGGTTAATTATTTTAAGTAGCTTGCGGCGACGTTGTGGGGGGCAAGTTAGGGGTTAAGAAATATAATATAGGGGTCGGCGGGGTTAGGGGCAGCAGATTAGGGGTACATAAGTATAACGTAGGTGGCGGTCGGCAGATTAGGGGTTAAAAATTTAAATAGAGTGGCGGCGATGTGGGGGGACCTCGGTTTAGGGGTACATAGGTAGTTTATGGGTGTTAGTGTACTTTAGGGTACAGTAGTTAAGAGCTTTATAAACCGGCGTTAGCCAGAAAGCTCTTAACTCCTGCTATTTTCAGGCGGCTGGAATTTTGTCGTTAGAGCTCTAACGCTCACTTCAGAAACGACTCTAAATACCAGCGTTAGAAAGATCCCATTGAAAAGATAGGCTACGCAAATGGCGTAGGGGGATCTGCGGTATGGAAAAGTCGCGGCTGAAAAGTGAGCGTTAGACCCTTTAATCACTGACTCCAAATACCAGCGGGCGCCCAAAACCAGCGTTAGGAGCCTCTAACGCTGGTTTTGACGGCTACCGCCGAACTCCAAATCTAGGCCTAGGGTAGTTGTGTATATTTTAAATTTCAATTTTCTTCACATAGAAGAAAATGTTCTTTTTATTTTAAAAATTAACATTTAATGTATGCAAAAATAAAATGTATGACGTTTTGAAACCGTTCCGTTTCCTTTATCAAACGTCTCAATATCACAGCAAATCTAAGACAGATAAAACATCTCCCAAAGCCTCATTACCTTATATACAGTATATGTCATGTCATGTAGGCAGTGCTTCCAACAACGCCAAAAAAACGAAAGGGTTAACTGCGCAAAAAGGAAACTATTAAACCTGTGATGGTAAAGAGAAAACTCCCAACCTCAATTGCTAAAGTGATTTAAATAGAATATATATGGACTCTGAAAAGAGACCACAAAATTAAAAAAACACAGGCGCTAAAACAGCTTAAAATAGACAATGAAAACGTGATTTTTAAACCATATAGTGCAATATATATATGCTTGCAAATAACAACACCCAGTGCGGACTGAAACAACAAAAGATGTGTGAACAACAAAAGTGTATAAAATATATGTTTAATTACATAAGTGAAATGAAAATATTAAAATATTGAAATATTTGTACATATAAAGGCGCTGATCAGGCGCAATATTGAAGTGTAGCATACATTTTAACAATAATGTGATACAAAAAATGATAATAGATTAACGTGAGAGGTTTAGTATTTTCCAGTATGCGATTCGATGCGATGATTTTTCCAAATAGCCCAGATTTTGAAGAAAGATTTATGTCTTCAATGGGAGCTGGAACGAGATGAGGAAGACCAATAAACGACAGAAAAGGCAACAAAATAAGGTTTTCACTTTTACTTACACCGGAGGTCGGTGGTTGAATCCTGCAAGTTCCTTTTCGTGGCGTGAGACTCCAAACCGCAGCCTCGTTCCAGCTCCCATTGAAGACATAAATCTTTCTTCAAAATCTGGGCTATTTGGAAAAATCATCGCATCGAATCGCATACTGGAAAATACTAAACCTCTCACG
The DNA here is from genome assembly GCF_027579735.1 of Bombina bombina. NCBI lineage: Eukaryota > Metazoa > Chordata > Amphibia > Anura > Bombinatoridae > Bombina > Bombina bombina. The sequence goes on from NC_069502.1 coordinate 1,051,540,924, forward strand.
TTGTTCTATTATCATTTTTTGTATCACATTATTGTTAAAATGTATGCTACACTTCAATATTGCGCCTGATCAGCGCCTTTATATGTACAAATATTTCAATATTTTAATATTTTCATTTCACTTATGTAATTAAACATATATTTTATACACTTTTGTTGTTCACACATCTTTTGTTGTTTCAGTCCGCACTGGGTGTTGTTATTTGCAAGCATATATATATTGCACTATATGGTTTAAAAATCACGTTTTCATTGTCTATTTTAAGCTGTTTTAGCGCCTGTGTTTTTTTAATTTTGTGGTCTCTTTTCAGAGTCCATATATATTCTATTTAAATCACATTCCAACAACGTCAAGCAATGTGCACGCATCTCCGCTGCATATCACTGACGTCATCAAGGCACGACTCACCACGATGCGTCAGTGAAAAGAAGGAGGGTACTTGATGACAGCTGTCAAAACATTCCGAGCCATAGTAATGCATTGCAATCTGCAATGACAATGCAGACCTGATGTATTTAGGCATAGGAATCCTACTTATATATTATCATTCGCATAGAAAACCATAGTATGTGGAAACACTATGGCCTAGATTTGGAGTTCGGCGGTAGCCGTCAAAACCAGCGTTAGAGGCTCCTAACGCTGGTTTTAGGCTACCGCCGGTATTTGGAGTCAGTGATTAAAGGGTCTAACGCTCACTTTTCAGCCGCGACTTTTCCATACCGCAGATCCCCCTACGCCATTTGCGTATCCTATCTTTTCAATGGGATCTTTCTAACGCCGGTATTTAGAGTCGTTTCTGAAGTGAGCGTTAGAGCTCTAACGACAAAATTCCAGCCGCCTGAAAATAGCAGGAGTTAAGAGCTTTCTGGCTAACGCCGGTTCATAAAGCTCTTAACTACTGTACCCTAAAGTACACTAACACCCATAAACTACCTATGTACCCCTAAACTGAGGTCCCCCCACATCGCCGCCACTCGATTTAAATTTTTAACCCCTAATCTGCCGACCGCCACCTACGTTATACTTATGTACCCCTAATCTGCTGCCCCTAACCCCGCCGACCCCTGTATTACATTTATTAACCCCTAACCTGCCCCCCACAACATCGCCGCCAGCTACTTAAAATAATTAACCCCTAATCTTCCGACCGCAAAGCGCCGCCACCTACGTTATCCCTATGTACCCCTAATCTGCTACCCCTAACACCGCCGACCCCTATATTATATTTATTAACCCCTAATCTGCCCCCCTCAACGTCGCCGACACCTGCCTACACTTATTAACCCCTAATCTGCCGAGCGGACCTGAGCGCTACTATAATAAAGTTATTAACCCCTAACCCGCCTCACTAACCCTATCATAAATAGTATTAACCCCTAATCTGCCCTCCCTAACATCGCCGACACCTAACTTCAATTATTAACCCCTAATCTGACGACCGGAGCTCACCGCTATTCTAATAAATGGATTAACCCCTAAAGCTAAGTCTAACCCTAACACTAACACCCCCCTAACTTAAATATAATTTTAATCTAACGAAATAAATTAACTCTTATTAAATAAATGATTCCTATTTAAAGCTAAATACTTACCTGTAAAATAAATCCTAATATAGCTACAATATAAATTATAATTATATTATAGCTATTTTAGGATTAATATTTATTTTACAGGCAACTTTGTAATTATTTTAACCAGGTACAATAGCTATTAAATAGTTAAGAACTATTTAATAGTTACCTAGTTAAAATAATAACAAATTTACCTGTAAAATAAATCCTAACCTAAGATATAATTAAACCTAACACTACCCTATCAATAAATTAATTAAATAAACTACCTACAATTACCTACAATTAACCTAACACTACACTATCAATAAATTAATTAAACACAATTGCTACAAATAAATACAATTAAATAAACTAGCTAAAGTACAAAAAATAAAAAAGAACTAAGTTACAAAAAATAATAAAATATTTACAAACATAAGAAAAATATTACAACAATTTTAAACTAATTACACCTACTCTAAGCCCCCTAATAAAATAACAAAGCCCCCCAAAATAAAAAATTCCCTACCCTATTCTAAATTAAAAAAGTTACAAGCTCTTTTACCTTACCAGCCCTGAACAGGGCCCTTTGCGGGGCATGCCCCAAGGATTTCAGCTCTTTTGCCTGTAAAAAAAAACATACCATACCCCCCCCCCCAACATTACAACCCACCACCCACATACCCCTAATCTAACCCAAACCCCCCTTAAATAAACCTAACACTAAGCCCCTGAAGATCTTCCTACCTTGTCTTCACCATACCAGGTTCACCGATCCGTCCTGGCTCCAACATCTTCATCCAACCCAAGCGGGGGTTGGCGATCCATCATCCGGTGCTGAAGAGGTCCAGAAGAGGCTCCAAAGTCTTCCTCCTATCCGGCAAGAAGAGGACATCCGGACCGGCAAACATCTTCTCCAAGCGGCATCTTCAATCTTCTTCCATCCGGTGCGGAGCGGGTCCATCTTGAAGCAGGAGACGCGGATCCATCCTCTTCTTCCGTTGTCTCCCGACGAATGACGGTTCCTTTAAGGGACGTCATCCAAGATGGCGTCCCTCGAATTCCGATTGGCTGATAGGATTCTATCACCCAATCGGAATTAAGGTAGGAATTTTCTGATTGGCTGATGGAATCAGCCAATCAGAATCAAGTTCAATCCGATTGGCTGATCCAATCAGCCAATCAGATTGAGCTCGCATTCTATTGGCTGTTCCGATAAGCCAATAGAATGCGAGCTCAATCTGATTGGCTGATTGGATCAGCCAATCGGATTGAACTTGATTCTGATTGGCTGATTCCATCAGCCAATCAGAAAATTCCTACCTTAATTCCGATTGGCTGATAGAATCCTATCAGCCAATCGGAATTCGAGGGACGCCATCTTGGATGACGTCCCTTAAAGGAACCATCATTCGTCGGGAGACAACGGAAGAAGAGGATGGATCCGCGTCGCCTGCTTCAAGATGGACCCGCTCCGCACCGGATGGAAGAAGATTGAAGATGCCGCTTGGAGAAGATGTTTGCCGGTCCGGATGTCCTCTTCTTGCCGGATAGGAGGAAGACTTTGGAGCCTCTTCTGGACCTCTTCAGCACCGGATGATGGATCGCCAACCCCCGCTTGGGTTGGATGAAGATGTTGGAGCCAGGACGGATCGGTGAACCTGGTATGGTGAAGACAAGGTAGGAAGATCTTCAGGGGCTTAGTGTTAGGTTTATTTAAGGGGGGTTTGGGTTATATTAGGGGTATGTGGGTGGTGGGTTGTAATGTTGGGGGGGGGTATGGTATGTTTTTTTTTACAGGCAAAAGAGCTGAAATCCTTGGGGCATGCCCCGCAAAGGGCCCTGTTCAGGGCTGGTAAGGTAAAAGAGCTTGTAACTTTTTTAATTTAGAATAGGGTAGGGAATTTTTTATTTTGGGGGGCTTTGTTATTTTATTAGGGGGCTTAGAGTAGGTGTAATTAGTTTAAAATTGTTGTAATATTTTTCTTATGTTTGTAAATATTTTATTATTTTTTGTAACTTAGTTCTTTTTTATTTTTTGTACTTTAGCTAGTTTATTTAATTGTATTTATTTGTAGCAATTGTGTTTAATTAATTTATTGATAGTGTAGTGTTAGGTTAATTGTAGGTAATTGTAGGTAGTTTATTTAATTAATTTATTGATAGGGTAGTGTTAGGTTTAATTATATCTTAGATTAGGATTTATTTTACAGGTAAATTTGTTATTATTTTAACTAGGTAACTATTAAATAGTTCTTAACTATTTAATAGCTATTGTACCTGGTTAAAATAATTACAAAGTTGCCTGTAAAATAAATATTAATCCTAAAATAGCTATAATATAATTATAATTTATATTGTAGCTATATTAGGATTTATTTTACAGGTAAGTATTTAGCTTTAAATAGGAATCATTTATTTAATAAGATTTATTTTATTTCGTTAGATTAAAATTATATTTAATTTAGGGGGGGTGTTAGTGTTAGACTTAGCTTTAGGGGTTAATACATTTATTATAGTAGCGGTGAGGTCCGCTCGGCAGATTAGGGGTTAATAAGTGTAGGCAGGTGTCGGCGACGTTGAGGGGGGCAGATTAGGGGTTAATAAATATAATATAGGGGTCGGCGATGTTAGGGCAGCAGATTAGGGGTACATAGGGATAACGTAGGTTGCGGCGGTTTACGGAGCGGCAGATTAGGGGTTAAAAAAAATATGCAGGTGTCAGCGATAGCGGGGGCGGCAGATTAGGGGTTAATAAGTGTAAGGTTAGGGGTGTTTAGACTCGGGGTACATGTTAGAGTGTTAGGTGCAGACGTAGGAAGTGTTTCCCAATAGGAAACAATGGGGCTGTGTTAGGAGCTGAACGCTGCTTTTTTGCAGGTGTTAGGTTTTTTTTTCAGCTCAAACAGCCCCATTGTTTCCTATGGGAGAATCGTGCACGAGCACGTTTTTGAGGCCGGCCGCGTCCGTAAGCACCGCTGGTATCGAGAGTTGCATTTGCGGTAAAAATGCTCTACGCTCCTTTTTTGGAGCCTAACGCAGCATTTGTTTAAACTCTCGATACCAGAGTTAAATTTATGGTGCAGCCAGAAAAAAGCCCGCGGAGCGTTAACAGCCCTTTTACCGCCGAACTCCAAATCTAGGCCCTAGTTAGAAAAATTAGAAAGTAATCAATCTGAAATATAAAATATACAATTTAAAATAGATACAATATGGAGCATGTAATGATTATGATACGTTCAATTATTAGTATTTATAATAAATATTTTATCAGAAAGTTATATATGAGTGTAATACTTTATTGTAATGTATTTTTGTTGTGCCTGCTGCAACTTTTTTTTAACCCTTATACGTTACGCTAGGTTTTCAGGCACGCTAATCTGTTGAGTGCAAATATTGTTTGTACAAACAGAAAAGAGAAGCAGTCTGCCAGGAAAGAAAAACAGCTCAGTGACTTGTTCTATGGCCCGGTTACCACCTGGGAGTAGCTTATTTTTGCCCAATTGTGTTTTTCACAGAGGAAAACTTTCCTGAAGTATATCAGTCTGATCCCGCCTAAGAAGGTCAGTCTAGCCCTGAAATACCAGGCAATTCTCCTCTGAATAAGAGAAAACGGCAGCCCCAGGCATTCATTTTAGCCTCCCTTGGGCCTCGTCAGTGAGCGCACCCGTTTACTTTCAACTTGTATAATGTGTGTAAGGTAGTGTGGTCGCAATTTTGCTTATCATGACCCATGCTAACTTAAGCACGCCACTTGTAAGCTAGCTATAACTGTGTAGTATTAGCTCTAAGAAATTATTTACTATATTGAGCACTGATTCTGTGATTGTAGCTGGTGGTTCTCCAACAGATGTAGCCTTTAATTAATGGGAAGATATTTGATTAATACAATATCCAAAAAGGCTATAATTTGAGGGGTTTAATATATGTACTGTAGGATGCAGCTAAAAGTAAAAAAAAACACATAGAAGTGGTTGATTACATAACATTGTATTGCTGTTACTAATTTCTTAAGAGGGGCATATATCTAATTATATCATGTTACACATGTCTATTATATTATGTATTGCAGATAAAATACTCTTTCACCAACTCAAGCAGTGTGAAGCCAAGAACTTGAAACAACAAAGAAGATGAATCTTGCAAAAAACAAACACAAGACCGATCACCACTTCAGCAAGCAGGGCTACAAAATGAAAGAAATAATACTGATTCATTAACTAGAGGCACTTAACTTGTACTTGTAAAATAACTACAGGCTTTGTTATGTTCATTTGAAAATATATTCTCTTATAAATCAGAAGTACTCACTCTTACCCAGCTCACTCTTATCATATAATGGCCTTGTAAAATTATAGATGTAAATGCATCAACCAATTTGTATACACCCTTATAACATGTCAATCTAAATATGTTCCCCTTTATTTATTTTAATTTGCTTTCATTAAATAAAGTGCATAGATTATATACTTATAAATACAGTGTGTGTGTGTGTGTGTGTGTGTGTGTGTGTGTGTGTGTGTGTGTGTGTGTAAAACAATATTTATTATTGTGAGGTGGGTGGAAGTCTTGGTGAGTTTCCACCCTTTTTTTGTAGGACTTGACCCCTGGATGAAAGTATGTGCAGTTTTTTAGGTAAAAAAGATATATAAGGTAGTATAAAAGGTGTAGCATTGATAACATATATGTCTAATTCGTAACACTCCCAGAGATTTATCTAAACTTTATTTTTATAAGGTGTGCTAAACCAAACTTTGTGGATTTGTATTTAGATAAAAAATAAAAAAAACAGACAGACCATCTACCATTGGTTAAATCACCCCCACCCAAGCTCAGGTGTGCTCATGGTAGTGTCTTAGATTAGGAATCCAAACAAGGATTTGGGGCTTTAAGACCAGTGCTGAATTACACACTATTATATCAAATTATTTATGATTAAAAGGAAACACTTTATTTAACAAATATGCAACATACACAAAACATTTAAATTTACAGCCGTGACTGCTAGAACATAGGGGGTATTTCACATCCACTATTTATTTATAGTCCAGGAGTCAGCTGATAGGTTTAAAAAGGACTGCGTGAGCTATGAGAGACTGTGGTACTATCAGCATATAGGAATATGCATACATGCAGGCATAATCATGTGGAACACAGACAATCAGTCTATGCGCTCAAAGGCTGTGTTCAAAGTAATTGAACACAGTCGGCCGGTTTCTAACTGTATCCCTAGAGCTTATCAACATATATTCATACTGTTGTTCATTAAAAGTATCAAACTGACCACTCATTATTTTTCACATATCATGTCATGTATTTAAGCATATCATGTAATGTATGTAAGCACTATTTCTTAGCTGTTATCTAGTCAAACTTAGTTAGCTGGCTATTCAGTCTCCAACTAACCCCATAACATTTGGCAAGGTATAGATTGCTACTTATAGCAAGTGTATCAAGTTAAGAGTTCAATTCAGTATCTCATTCCTCTCTCATAGTCCCGCCCACCAACGGGCCACGCACGGGGCTATGAGAGACCATGCCCAATCTGGGTGATGATGATAGGGACACCATTAGGGTCTTACTAACTTAGAATTGAAAAGTGCCCCTACCAATAAACCTATAGCTCATAATGCATCAACACCCACTCAATTACCATCTGATTTAGAATGGAGTATACATGAAACAGATAACTCTGTTATTTTCCCACATTTCCCCATTTTTTTACCCGGTAGGGACACAGGGTGAATACATTAGCATTTTTAACAAAATGGTTAATAAAGATTTTCTAAACTCTGGGAATCCAATAAAGGGAAATGTATCAATAAATTCAATGATAACCTGACTAGGCTAGGGAGATCTACCCTTTATAAATAAAAATCAGACACAGATATAGTCATTAGGGCCACCGATAAAGGCACCGGGGGGGTAGTTATACAAAACAGATCGGATTATCTTAAAGAGGGTTTCAGCATCCTGAATGACAATAATACATACAGAAAACTCTCCTCCAACCCCACTGACAATTTCTCTAAAAAAACAATTAGGGATACTCAAAGCAGCTAAATCTGATAACATCATCACGAAAGATGAATTCAACTTCCTCTTAGAAGCACACCATAGCATTCCAATATTTTATCATCTCCCTAAAGTACACAAGACCTTCATCAACCCTCCCGGAAAGCCCATTATTTTGGATATCAGTTCCCTCACTAGCAATCTATCCACCTACATAGACTTATTTTTACAGCCGATTGTCAAAAATATCCCCTCTTATATTAGAGATACCACCAATATTATTAACACATTCGAAGTTATAGAGTGGAGTGAGGACTATATATGACTCACCTGTGGTGTGGCGGCTCTCTATACCTGTATTCCACATCACTTAGGTATTAATGCCATTAGGGATAATCTCAGATCCAGGGATATGGCTCCTGAACAACTCAAGTTTCTTGTGTCCAGTATAAAATGTATACTGGACCATAAATATTTCGAGTTTGAAAAATCATTTTTCTTACAAACCCAAGGGACTGCAATAGGCACTACCTTTGCACCCTCATATGCAAACATTTACATGGGCTCATTTGAAAATCACTACATATGGCACAGCAACCCATTCAAATGAAACCTTGCAAACTATTATCACTAAATCGATAATGTAATCATCATCTGGAAAGGGGATGAATCTAGAATCACTGACTTTATACAACACATAAACAGTAATAATATGAACCTAAAATTCACACATAATTTCATCAAAGAACATATTGACTTTTTAGACTTGATTCTTTTTAATGCTCCCAATAATACAGTAGCTGTCAAAAACCTCAGGAAAGCTACGGACAGAAACGGGCTCTAAAACTCTAGAAGTGGCCATCTACCTAGATGGAAAAGAAATATCTCTCATAGACAGTACCAACGCATTAAAAGAAACTCTACATTACCATCTGACTTTGAAAGGAAAACTAACATCTTAGACAACAGATTCCTAGATATAGGTTATGAATAGGCCCTTTTAGAACAAGTTAAGGACAAAGTACACCATATTGATAGAGAATATATGCTGAAACCCCTGTCATCTAATAAGAAAAAAAGGATGAGAACATCAGATTCATTACCACTTTCAGTCAGGGTAGTAAGTCCATTGAAAGAATATTCAACTCCCACTGGAACATATTAAAAGCAGACCCGGTGTTGGGGAATTCATTACCTGACAAACCTATTGTCACTTACAAAAAGAACAGAGATCTCAAAAACATTCTAGCTCCCTCTAAACTCAGATCTATTACCCAACTAACTTCCACTAAGAACAACTCCAACAATTGGTTAGGTGCTTCTAGAGGAACCAGGAGATGTGGTGTTTTACATTGTGGAATGTGCTCCCATATCTGCCATCAAGATAAATTAAAAAATTATAATAATAGTAGAGAATATAAAGTCCAAAATAGTTTTACATGCAGTTCAACTTACTGTATGTAGTGTACCTGTTAAGCTGTAATTGCAATATGATTTATATAGTCTAGGTATCAAACGATACAGCATACAGTGGATTTCACTTTAGTGCATGTGAAGACCCGAGGTTGCTGCCTTAACTCTCAAACAGGTAATTAATGATACAATGGTCCATAGCATTCCAAAATAAAAGTATTTTGCCTACAATAAAGTGAACTTTTCTATTGGAGTGCTGTGGACTATTGTATAGTTGATTATGATTTATATAGGGCACACTAAGAGGACTATTCACAAGAGATTCAGCGAACATAAGTATATCACCCACAAATTAGACACACACAGTGTATCCCATTATTTTAAAATGAAACATGGGTCTAACCCTGATTCTCTAAAAGTAAAAATCATTCAAGGTGTTCCACCAAATAAACACTCTAATAGGTTGAGGATCCTACGCCAAAGAGAGACTTTTTGGATAAATGAACTTGAATGCTTTTCCCCCAAAGGATTAAATATAGACCTTGATCTGCATGCTTTTATGTAACTACATCAATTGATATTCATAGGCTTTATGTGATTAAAGTGCAATGTGTTCTCACACGCTTGTTTTATGTTCCCATGTATTTTCTAATATGTTTGTATTTTGAATTACAACATGTCGTTTTTGGTGTTTATCAAATTATCAAATTTTACCTTTATAGGAATTTTATGCAATTTTGATTTTATAACTATATACTGTTCTGTTTTGTTTATATAAAATGTTATGTGTTCACATTGTAAATCCGTTTTTAGAAACATATTATTCACGCCCAGTTTGCTAAGACATTCTGTCTAATCAGATGCTTATTCAGCCTTTATATGTCTTAGCCTTTTGGTATCGTATATACCCCTCTTGAGAAAGTCTGAATGATATTGGACGAAACGCGTTGAGGTCATCACGCTCCCTTGTCCTTGACGCCCTCTGATACACCATGAAGTACTGACGGCCCCCTGGTACAGTACATATCATTGACACGGCTATTTGAACTCTTCCATCCTCTACTAGTGCTTCTTGGGTCTAAGGACACATGGAGTCTTTTTACGTGCTTGTTATTTCCTGTTATATATTTTTGACTACAATATTATTTATGACTATCTCAGCAGTAACCTCCAACGTGTTAGTATATATACTAGGTTACAAAATAATTTACTATTGTCTCATCAGTAATCTCCCATATATTTGTATTATTTTTCTGTAGTTCTAATCAGGTTATATCTCTTTAAACACGGCAAATTATATTTGTGGAGTAAAGAGGATTCAGTTTGGAAAAATATATACAGATTTATTAAACATTAAACAAGATACTAACAAGCGATATACCATTTAATTATACACAAAACAAACTCTCTGATACACTATGAAATAAAATATGCTACTATACTTCGTTTTAATCCAATGGGTACAAATCTAATAGTGAAGTCTATAACAAGGTAAAATAAATCAGCTTGAACCAATTATGCAATATGTGTTACTAACAACGGTTATTTAGTGCAATCTTTGCCAAATATTACCATTAAAATTATATCTGGATATTTAGCAAATTATAGCAATTAATCAGATTCAGAAGGTATGTCTAATCAGTAAATAATTAAAACCCTGTCTGATGCCTCAACAGGTCTCTGCGCTAGGGAATATAATATAGCTAACTTAAATATATTTAAATATAATACCCAGAATTTTGCTTACAATAAGCTGAATTAAATGAACACTAGCTATAATAAAATTTCTCATGTTGTTAGGTGAATTAGATTCCTTGAAAATATAACCCAGACTATGGTGTAAGTACATAAAAAATTGAGCCTATAATCATCTAATACAAATCTTAATAAGGACCTTAAATGCATCAACTGCTTAAATATAAGTATAGACTTTTTATACTTCCCTAAATGTTTGCTCCTCCAAGCCCTGGGTTATCACTAGTCAAGCTGTGTATTTCCTCTGCATCCGGTCCCACAAAATCTCTTAATCCACAGGAAAAACAGGCAATAATTTCCAAAGATATCAAAAATATGAGATGGGTACAACCAGGATTCAAAGTTATTTTTCAGGGGAAAATTGGACAGCGCTTCCCGCTCACTTTTATGCAACCCAGAGTCCCTTGTTAATGCTCAGTGACCCAATTTATCCTGAACAATAACTCCGCCCTAATCTCTAACAGCCATTCACAGATGTGTGAGGATCTGCAATGCTGTGACTGGATGAATACTAATTAACTTTTAGGAATAATTCACCCAATGTTAAGTATAGCTGGTAGTACTTTTACTGACTGGCCACAAGATGGCCATGGTGAGTTGTGCTATAAAAGTGAACTAATTCTTAAATTTATCCTTCTTAGAATTAATTTTATATCACACACACACACACACACACACACATATATATATATATAGACATACACATATTCATTTATCTAATTTGTGAGCTAGACTTCATAAATTTACCAAATATATATTTAAATAAGTATTCATGTCTTTATGGCTTATCATTTGGGCATTGCCTTATTAAAATATATGTACATGGACTCTAACGGAGGTAGAAAAATTATCCATATATTTCATTTAATATGTTTGTTTAACTAAAATGTACCAGTTTAAAATTAAATCCTCAAGATTTAGATAGATACTTGGTCAGGTACTCAGTATAGATCTTCATATACAATACATAAACATCCAAATCAAATACACACACATATATATATATATATATATATATATATATATATGTGTGTGTGTATGTATACATACATATCATACTGGTTATTGCATATACTTAATTCCATATTTAACTGATTTTTGGTCACTTAGACCAACAGGCATCTCGTTAACATATGAGTGAGTGCCCATTTGTTTGTAATGCCATGAAACAGAGCATAAACAAAATCTTAGACAATGGGACTCCATTCTTTTGAATTGGAACAACAGTTCTCTCTGTTCTGTTGATAAAGCCCCCAGATGATTTCCTGTTAAGAGGTAGATCCTGGACACATGCTTTTGTTATCTTCTGATTCATGGAGGTGTGTTAAATGTTAGCCAAATGCTCTTGCTTAATTAGAATGCCAGATCCAAGATGATTTTAAATACATTTCCTGTATCAAATTAATTCTTTTTATAATTCTTCTGATATAGACAGCTCCCCACATATGATGTAACATATTCCCCCTTTTTCAGATTCTCTGGATGTCAGAGACATGCGGAGAAATCGACCTAGATTCAACGTAATTTGTGTGTAAAGGCTATTGCCAAACAGATTATTTTAAGTTCTTGCTTTTAGATCCTTGAAAGGAAACATGCAGGCTCAGTATGATCGTCATCTGGTATCTTCAGTCAGCGACCCTTGTCCATTTTTCTGGCTGCCCTGGAGAGAGGAATTTCAAGTTGAGAATACCAGACAGGTTTGGAAATTTCATGGTGGAGCCGGCAGCAAGGTGATGAATCACGTGTGATCAACCTGTTATTGGATCTATATAGAACAACAATTTAAAAAAATCTTATATTGAGTCTTCTCAACGTATCATACCAGGTATAGATCAAATAACTGCCTGTTAAGCTGAGGGTTTCAGTTCAACTCCAGGCTTAATGGCTGCACTCCATTGTGCATTTGGTTCAGGAAGTGTAATCCTATAGTAACCCCCTTGAGTTTAGCAAATTTTCATGCAACTCCAAGGCACTGACTTAATCATTGTGTCATTTGGAAGCATGTTGACTCTCTTTTGGGGTTTATCAGAATGCCTTAAAATATTGTGGCATTTGTCAATCTTCAGTCCTGTGGACCCTTTAGGGGGTGGTATCCCCTTCCTCTTGGAGTTTGGTCACTGGAAGGACCTCCGCTGTCATCTGGTGTTCTTCTGGTCATCTCTGGTGGGATCACTGCTGTCACTGGTGGGATCCTGTTGTCATCTCATGGGTTCCTGTTGTCTTCTCATGGGTTCCTGCTGTCATCTCATGGGATCCTGCTGTTATCTCATGGGATCCTGCTGTCATCTGGCTGTCTTCCCGTAGATCTCTGGATTGAAGTGTAGTCCTCTCGTGCTCACGACGTAGTCGTTCAATCTGGGCTCACAACGTCTGTTCCTCTGCTGATGGCATCATTCTCATCATCATCAGGTCTGGATCGGATCGTGTTTTTATTTGGAAGAGACAACTGAGACAAGTATCTGGAATTCATCCTTCAAACATATCATCAAGAATTTAAATTCTTTACCCACTGAGGTAGATACATTATTTCTATCTGCTCTTCTACCCTTCACTACTGTGGTACATGTATATTATTTAATTCCCCTTCTATTATTTGTAATTGGGACCTAGGATGGTACACTCACAACTGATTAATATGGACCCATTTATCTATAAAACTATAATTTTTGTGGATCCTTTATAGGCAACTGGAGATATTTTGTCAGTAATGACAAAAGGACCCTTCCATGATGGAAGAAACTTCTTAACCTGATCTATTTCAAAGTTATAAAGATAAACATTATCATTTATTTCATATTCCTTTTTGGAAGTTTTTATATCATAATTAGTTTTAGCGGCAGTTGCGACCTTCTCTATGTTTCTTTGAGCAAATGCAAAAGCATATTGCAGATGTTTCCTTAAGTTTTCTACATACTGATGCATAGTGGCAGCATTTATTAAATTCTGGTCTGAGGTGCGATACAGTAAATGTTGAGGTAGAACCATTCTTCTACCAGTCATCAATTCAAAAGGTGACATCTTAGTAGCACTACTTGGTGTTGCTCTTAATGCCATAAGGACTAAAGGTAATTTTGCATCCCAGTCCTTACCTGTTTCACTTACGAATTTCTTGAGTATTTTCACAATGGACTGGTTGTAGCGCTCTACACCACCACTAGAGGCAGCTCTATATGCAATATGGAGCTTCCTTTTAACCCCTAATATTTTCCACATCTTGGTCATCACTTCACTAGTGAAGTGGGTTCCCCGATCGGATTCGATTCTCTGGGGTAAACCAAATCTGGAAAACATGTGGTTGATGAGCAATGCTGTGCATTTTTCGGCGCTATTGTTAGGTGCACTGATGCATTCTACCTATTTGGTGAATAGGCATGTTACTGTCAACATGTACCTGTTACCTCTTGATGACCTAATTACTGGACCAATAAAATCAATTTGTATATCTGACCATGGCATTACCATTCCCATTTTCTGCAATGGCTCTCTATACGTTGGTGCAGTGGGCTGGAACTGTGGACAGATTAAACAACCTTGACAGTAGGTTTGAACAACCTTCAACATATGGGGCCAAAATGCATAATCACGCAATATTTCATACGTGAGTTTGGCACCACGATGGCCAGATGTGGGAGCATCATGGGCATGTTGAAGCATGAGACCTCAGAACTGGGTAGGTACCACCCATTGTTGGATACCTGCTTTGGAGGTTCTAATTAACAAACCATCCTGTAACTTGAACTGTGATTTGGATTTCATTAAGATTCTAAGATCTTCCTTACCAATACAATCATCTTTTGAGATGGGGTTGTTTTCAGGGTCTTCTATATGTTTATAGAAAATACCTATAATGGGGTCTTCTCTTTGACTAGTGATCACATCATCACTAGGAGAATCCTGACTCCATTGTACCAGGTTAGGCTCATCCTGTTGTTTAGCCTGATTTCTGGTAATGACCTCTATTTGAATTGCACCCATTAAGTGGTCAATATTAAGCAGCTCTCCAATTATGGCTCCTTGGTTTGCAAATGAATCTGCAAGATCATTGCCTTCCTTATCAAGACCTTGAATTCTGGAATGACCCTTGGTCTTTTTCCAGTGTATGATTAAACCATTTGACACCACTAGCTTATCAATTTCACAGAACAACTTGCCATGTTTGACAGGTTTGTTGTTAGTTTTCTGGATGCCATTTCTTTTCCATGCTGGCAGGTATTCAAAAAAACTGTCACGCACATAATTTGAGTCAGTAATGATCCCAAATTCATGAATACCTTGTTCAATAGTCATTTCAATGGTTTTTAGAACAGCAGTGAGTTCTGCAACTTTACTGAATCTTGGTCCAATGTTGAAACCTACAGAAATAATTGTGAATCCATTTTCCCAAATTATACCAATGCCAGCGACTAATCTGCACTCATTATCAATAGTGGCATGGTAAGAACAACCATCAACATATACCCAAGGTAAGGTTTGACTCTGGTCCTCATTATATATTTTATATGGGGAAAGCAAGTGTTCCTCCAGGAAATCATCTTCTAATAACTCTTCCCCATGATCCTTAGCAGTACAGTCATGGAGCTCAGCAAGCCCCTGTGCGACTGGATTCCTTTAGTTTTGTTTATAGCAAATTTCTAAAGGCCAGCCTTGTAAGGAGAGAGTCCAAGCTGTTATGCGACTATTGGACAGGTTCCCATCTCTTATTCTCTCACTTTGCAGATATAGCAAAGGCTGGTGGGCCGTTTCTACAATAATTTTCTTGCCATGTATATAGCAGCGGAAATTTTGTAGAGCCCATACAGTAGATAAGAGGGCTTTTTCGCAATCACTAAATTTTATTTCTACTGGGGATAGAGTTTTGCTTGCATAAGCAATGACTTTGCTTAAATTATAATGATTTTGGTTTAAGACAGCACTCATGCTTATATCTGTGTAATCTGTTTCTAAGTACAAAAGGTTTACTGCCTTCAGGGTAAGCTAAGCAAGGTGCTTGAGTGAGTTTTCTCTTCAGCTCTCTTATGGCTGTCTCTTGAGTCTCACTCCAGTGTTATTTCACATCCTTCTTTAGAAGATGCCGCAGTGGTTTAGCTAATTCTGCATAATTATCAATAAATTT
Organism: Bombina bombina; assembly: GCF_027579735.1. Lineage (NCBI taxonomy): Eukaryota > Metazoa > Chordata > Amphibia > Anura > Bombinatoridae > Bombina > Bombina bombina. The sequence continues at coordinate 1,051,556,773 of NC_069502.1, forward strand.
GCAAGAATAATTTGTCATACCCAGGAATGATCTTAATTCCTTTAAGTTAGTTGGGTTTTTAGAATTTGTTATAGCGTCCACCTTTTTCTTCTGAGGATTTAACCCTTCAGAAGTAACTTCATGTCCCAAGAAGTTCACACGGTTACGGTACCATTGGGCTTTTTGTAGGGATAGCTTGACACCTGCCCTTTTAAGTTGGCTGAAGACATGTTTAAGCTCCATGATGTGTCTTTCAAAGTCTGTGCTTTTGATTAACACATCATCAACATAAGATAATGTCCCTATTTCCAGTGCATCAGGCATAGCCTTATGCATTAATACAGCAAATTCATGCCCTAAATTTATGTATCCAAACGGAAGTCTTTGGAATGCATACCTGACCTTTTGGAAGGAGAATGTGAGCTTATACTGGTCTTCCTCATGTACCTTTATGGTCCAGTATCCCTGCGTGCAATTGATGGCAGTGAATATTTGAGATCCCTGCATCTGCGCTAGGCACTGGTCAATGTATGGTACAGGCCAGCCAGAGATATATACTCATTTGTTCAGCTGTCTTAAGACAGCACACAAACACCATTGTCCATTGGGTTTAAGAATACCTAGAATAGGATTATTATAAGAGCTATGCACCTGTCTGATGATACCCCTTTCTTCTAAGTTCCTTATGATTTCTGCAAGGAGGCTAAAGGGAGTCTGTATTGTTTTACAAAGACAGGTGGTGCATTGGGATCAGTTTGGATTCTTGCAATGTGCAGGTCTGTAGTCCCACAGTCATAAGAATCCCTAGCAAAAATGTCCTGGTATTCCTTCAGGAGTTCTCGTAGCTGTTGGCGTTCTCCATCATTGGAACAGACATTAGCTAAAGAGATTTGCTCTTTGACTATTTATTTATTATTTTTAAAATATTTTACCAGGAAGGATACATTGAGATTTCTCTCATTTTCAAGTATGTCCTGGGATCACAAAACATTGCAATTGATACAATAGGGTACAATAAAATACAAAAACAATAATAATACACAGTATATGCAAAAAATTAACATAGAACAGGTAGGAAATATATAATCAACCATGACAGGTGCATTCTGTTTTGAGATATGTAGAGAGGGATCTCTTAAAGGATATTAGGCTTGGGGAAGGTTTGAAAGTGTGCGGGAGGTCATTCCATAACTGTGGCGCTCTGTAGGAAAAGGAGGATCGAACTGCTTTCTTTTTGTATTGAGACAAGCTAAATAATGTGCTGGTACTGGATCGGAGGTTATAGGAGGTGGGAATACCCGGGGAGAGCATTCTGCTCAGGTAGGGTGGGAGTTTCCCAGAAAGGCTCTTAAACACAAGGCAGGAAAGATGGAGGGTGCGTCTGGATTCCAGCGTCAGCCAGTTTAGTTCTTTTAACATGTCACAATGGTTGCTGAAATCCTGGAAAGATTTCAGGCTGTCCTTTCTCATAAGCTTCTTCCAACCTAGATGTGAGATTCCCTTGATTATAATTTACCTTGCCCACATGATTCTGGGTATTGCGGTATTCTTGCTCTTTGATCGGCTGATCAAATACTAAGGAGGCCTCTTCAATTTTGCAGATGCCTTTCTCTGAGCTGAAGGGATAAATAGACTGAATTGTAAACAATCCCTTTGGTATAGATGCAAAGGATTGTTCTATTAACTGTTCTTCAGTTAAGTATCCATCAGGTATTAGCCCAATTATATTATTCTGGAGTCCAAAAGTGTAATAACTGGATTCCAGCGCATATCCTATGGTAGTTCCCTTGGATAAGGTGATATCCTGTGGGGCCATGTTATGCACAATAACATGTATTGGAATATGGATCATTGTTAAACCCAGATTTTGCACTCTATGGGAGATGCATATTATTGTTTCAGACATTTTTAATTTCTGACCCCTTTTTACCTGTAAGGGTAAGAGAAATTTATCAGCCCCAGCAGGGATTACAATATCATTAGACACCTGCATATTCACAGCATATGGCAATTGCTGGTTTGATTTTACGGCTGCATTTTCATCCTGGAATATTTCAGGGTCCCCTTTCAAACTGCTCCAGAGGCAAGAGTTAATCAAATCTATTTTTATGGCATATCTATGTATGAGTTCATTGCCAATGTATATTTGATTATGGGGAGTATTTTAAACTAATGCAGGTGTTTTGCTGATTTATTACCTATAGAGAGAGATAATAAACATTTAGCTGTGATATTATAGCTTTCAGACCTGTCATCCAGGCCATGGACACAGTGGTCTTGGGGGGAAAGATATTTAATCGCCTGAGGTTCAGCTATCTGCGCTAATAAGCCTTCGCTTATATAGCTAGCTTACTGTTTTAAGCTCAATTTGGCATACTTGATTTCCCCAAGGTCATGCACTTGCATAGGGATAAATAGATCCTCTTTAACTTTCACAATTTCTGTGAGGAATTGTGAATGTTCTCCCCCTTTAGGGGACTTAGTGTCCACTTTGTGGAGAGATATTGTTAATACATCGCCATCTAAGGAAATATTGGCTCTCTTTCCAGGCGGAATTTTAAAAGTATGATCATCAGAGCCACTTAGGGGAGTCTGACCATCTATCTGCAGGATAGTTACTTCAGGTACAGAGTTATTCCAGAAATTAATCTCCACAGCATCTGGCTTCTCTTCCACCACGTGACAGTTATGTCTGGTGTAAGACATGCTTTGCCGCTCATAATTAGTAGGTCTTTTTACTTGTGACCAAATTACATTATTTATGCAATCAATTGTGGTGCTTAATCGCTTCAGGAGATCAATAACAATGATTAAACGATCAGTTGGCAGATCAACTATAATGACAGGGTGTCTAATGACCCTAATCCCCAGCTTTAGCTTTAACCATGCCGTACCCCAAACTTTGAGGGAATCACCCCCAACACCTATTAGTGAACCATCAAATTCCCTTAGCTTAGGTTTGTGGGACGTTAGTTCATCTAGCTGTGTGTAGTACCTGTAGGATAAAATAGTTGCCTGAGATCCAGTATCAATTAATCCCATGATAGGGTTAGTAACAGAATTCTGGATCTCAGTTGATAATATCTCCCTGCAGTTTCTACCATTTCACACATAAAGTTATCATGTTTAAACATTGGTGGACTTTGCCACAGTTTACTTGGATTCATTACATCACCTGATGCGGCACAATCCTTATCGATCGCCTCCTCTGTAATAGGGATAACGGGTTTCCTGCATACCTCACTGCAGTTAGGGGATACTTCCTCCTTTAGGGATTGTTCTGCACTTTCATCTGTGGGAATAATGCTTAGGGACAACTGAAAAATAAAAAGTAATTAATACTTCCAGACTGGGGACACCTGTCATCACATTCAGGCCTTTCATTGCTGGGCTGTAGGAAGAGAATTTGATTAGTATTATTTTTAACATTCATTATCTCATTTGGTATTTCTCTCCCCTCAGATAATATCTGAGTATTTATGAATGTGCCTGTGGCCCACTGTTGACCACTGGCTGTACCCCTAAAAAAGTATCATTCGTTTGCTGAGCCGTAATTGCTTGACTCATATAAGCGAATTGTTTGCTCAACCAAATTAACTGGGTACTAAGCTGATCAACCTGATTGTACAAGTTACCTCTACCCCTGGGCCTATCTCTTGATGCCCCATAGTAGTGATTCCTGGACCATTGGGTCCCCTCAGAATTAGGGCTGCTGTTTCTATCCTGGCGTGGTTGCCCCTGGGGTTCAGCTTGTCTCGTGTTACTTTCTTGGGGTGCACTATTTAATTGGGGTGATTGGTTATCCTGAGAATATCTGTGCCACTTATTGTATCTACCTCTACGGGGATACCTATTACCTTGTGGGTATTCTTCTCTTTGGGGATACATAATTATCTGGTCATGCCCCCCATCTTGGGTATATTCCCTCTGCGCCTCTTGATGGGGAAGGGGCAGATTCAAAACCTTGTGAGCTAGGCCTGTTTTCTCTGGCCACTTCTGCATACGTTTTTTTTTTATTATTATTCTAAATTGAAGGGGCTAGGTGACACCCTAGTTTTGGCCACTACTTTAGGGTTGGGCTTTTTCTCTCTTTTATCCCCATGGTCATTGGTTTGCTGTATGCCAGATAATTTTTGGCCATACTGTAAGCTCCTTTCAGTGTAGAAAGGAATTCAATTGGGCTCTGATTAGCGCCACATTTCAAATTGTATATCGCTGCCTTAGCCACGGTCGCTGTACGATATGGGCCGAATTCTCTTTTACACTGTTGCTTTATTTCACTCAAAGATTTGACATTCATATCTTTTAGTGAAGCAAAGTATTTATGATGCTTAACCTCAAATACCCATGGCAGAAATTCAATTTTAGATTGCCCATCATTTATATTTAATACAGCATTTTCATAAGCCTCTAAATGATCAATTATGGAAGTGGTCCCCCTTTTGGAAAATGGGTGCACTGCTTTACTTAGGAACTTGATTATCATAGGGGTGTCATACACTTTATTAAGTACATTACCGGATTTCATTGGGATCATATTGTTTGGGCTAGAGCGCCCTCTATATGTATTATCGTTACTATGCTGAAATTTTGATATGGGCTGTCTGAGAAGCTAGCGCCCCCCCCCTTCTGACCCGCTATAGTAACTGCCTTCTTCCTTTGAGGTGTAATAATTATCTTTCCCTTCAGAGTTAGGTCATTGCCTAAGGGGGAAAGTTATCTGAGTCTGAATTAGGGTCATAATTTGGGGACTTTTGTTTATCCTCCTGCCTTATATTTTGAAACTCACTTCTGACCCAGTCCTTAATTGAGTTAATAATTTCAGCACTCGTGTTATTATTCAAAGGCTCCTTATTGCTGCTGATTTGTCTCTTTAATTCATTTATTTCCTGTTCATGTTCTTTTTCAGCCCTACGATATCTAGCTTTTAAAGTTTTATTTTCATTTTGGCATTTTTCATAATCTTCTTCTAAAGCTTTTTATTTAGCCACTAATTTCTTATTATATTCATTTAAGGCAGAAATCTTTTTATTAGCTTCTAGAATCTCTAACTTTCCGCTAATAACGGCTTCTTCAAATCCTCGTAATGAATAATTTTCACCCCTTAGCTGTCCTAATTGTACGTTTTGTCCTGCCATTTGGCTAGACATCTCACAGCTCAAATACATTAGGATCGGCCAGGTTTTGAAAATTATTTCATCACACCCTCTTAATTCCATGCATTTCCTAAGCTTCAGTAAAACTTGGTATAATTCACCATCTTCAACCCACATATCTTTAACTAAACCTTTGGCCTTAGCCTTATACACCTTGATATAAGTGTATACATCATCCCGAATATCAAGCATTTTCATGAGGTGGCTCATGGCTTTGATTTTAAGAGTTCCTGCCTGAACCATTTCAGGAACAGAGGATCTTGGGGAGGGCACATTTTCATCATGTACAGATACATCTTGTTGAAGACATAGCTGTTTTAGTATGGTATTTAATAAGATAAAAATGCTTGTTTAATTTCTAGAAATCACTGTTTGCACAATATAATTTTATTAAAAATTCAAATTTACTACACAAAATAATATCGCTGTGAAAAATATCACTGATTATCAGCCGTGCTTCCAACTTGTTATATATTTGTTATATACAGATGTGTGAGGATCTGCAATGCTGTGATTGGATGAATACTAATTAACTTTTGGGAATAATTAACCCAATGTTAAGTATAGCTGGTAGTACTTTTACTGACTGGCCACAACTGGCCATGATGAGTTGTGCTATAAAAGTGAACTAATTCTTACATTTAACATTCTTAGAATTAATTTTTCATATATCGCACACACACACATATATATATATATATATATATATATATATATATATATATATATATATATATATATATATATATATATATACATACACACAGACATACACATATTCATTTATCTAATTTGTGAGCTAGACTTCATAAATTTACCAAATATATTTAAATAAGTATTCATGTCTTTATGGCTTATCATTTGGGCATTGCCTTATTAAAATATATGTACATGGGCTTTAACGGAGGTAGATAATTTATATATACATCAATCTCCATATATTTCATTTAATATTTTTGTTTAACTAAAATGTATGTGCAATCCTCATGATTTAGATAGATACTTGGTCAGGTACTCAGTATATAATTTCATATACAATACATAAACATCCAAATCAAATACATGTGTATATATATATATATATATATATATATATATATATATATATATATACAAATAGGCACATATACATACACATCATACTGGTTATTGCATATACTTAATTCCATATTTAACTTATCTATACATTCAAATATGTTGTACATTATATACACTGGTTATCAGTTAATTATTTGTACAGCATTGGAATACAATTTGATGTAATATTTTTTATATATATATATATATATATATATATATATATATATATATATATATATATATATATATATATATATATACAATTCAGACTTTTAGCTTCTCACATTTCAAAATTGTATTTCTTTTCCTAAAATACATTTGTCTTTTGCTTGTGGGAGTGATCTGATTTTTGGTCACTTAGACCAGCAGGCATCTCATTAACATATGAGTGAGGGCCCATTTGTTTGTAATTCCATCCACCAGAGCATAAATACAATCTTAGACAATGCGACTCCATTCTTTTGAATTGGAACAACAGTTCTCTCTGTTCTGTTGATAAAGCCCCCAGGTGATTTCCTGTTAAGAGGTAGATCCTGGACACATGCTTTTGCTATCTTCTGATTCATGGAGGTGTGTTAAATGTTAGCCAAATGCTCTTACTTAATTAGAATGCCAGATCCAAGATGATTTTAAATACATTTCCTGTATTAAATTAATTCTTTTTATAAATTGATAAAATAATTCTTCTGATATAGACAGCTCCCCACATATAATGTAACATTCCTTACATCTTGTAAGTGTTATTTTATCTGCGCTAATTAGAAGGAATGCTCTGTGTTCTTATCTTCTAGATATATATATATATATAGGTATTGATATATATTGTACCAAAATACCATCAAATATATATAGAAATATATATTTATGAATAAATATAACATATTCTGCTATGTGAAGAACATTGGAGTGTGAAATATTCATATTTTCATGTCGGGCTGGCACACTTGAGAATATGCGATTGGGTTTGCGCGCGAGTAGGGTGTTAGATTTTTTTCCACTTTTTTTGCTCTTTTGTCTTCTATGAAGTAAAGGTTATCATACATGTGATATTCTAAATTCAGCCTTTTATGTGCAACGGTTAGCATGTGCAAAAACAAAAATCTTTATTTTTTTAAATGTAATGTTATTTTTTTGTTTCGGTAGCTTAGGGAGTGTTAAGATAGGGGTGTTGGGGGGTTAGGGGGTTTAGAGGTTAGTGTAAATTTTGTGATAGTGTTGTTGCGGTTTAGAAGTTAATATTGTAGTGGGGTACTTTGCGTTTTGGGGGTGTGGTTGTTTAGGGGTTAATATTGTAGTGGGGTACTTTGTAATGTGGGGGTGTGACGGTTTAGGAGTAAGTAGTGAAGTGGGTCCTTTGCGATGTAGGGGTGTAGCGGTTTAGGAGTTAATAATGTAGAGGGGTAGTTTGGGTGGGCTATGTGGCAGTTTAGGGGTTAATAGTATAGTTAAGTGCAACTTTTTCCTCTGGCAAAGCTTTACGAGTAAAAAAGTTTGAGAATTAAATGCGATTGCGTTTAAATGATGGCATTTACTTTCAACTTGTAATACAAGTGGACATTACCACTCAGTGCCGTCAACAGAAAATATGGGAAGCGTAAATTACCGTGATCATGGCAATTTAAACAGTGCGCCACTCGTAATCTGGCCTAACATGTGTGGTTTTTATTTTTTTTGTTTCTTTGTTATTTTTAACTACCCCGATCTTATTGAAATTCTCTTCTAAACGTGAATGGTAGACATCTCAAATATACCTACAGTTTTTATTTTGATCCCTTATGAATGATTATTATTTGTTTGAGAAACCTATAGAGAAAACCATGAAACATATGTTCAAATGTAAACTGTGCAGAATACAAATATTAAGCACAAAAGTGAGCAATATATATATATATATATATATATATATATATATATATATATATATACTGTATACACACACAAATATATACACCCATTTATATAATTTGATAACATTCCATTTACCAGATAACTCTCTGAACTTGTAAACGTCAAAAGGACAGAAATTAGGTTTAAGAAATACTATGTATAGTGAGAAAGGTGGACCATTTTCTTTTCTTTCTTAACTTCAAGATATTGACTTTTTAAGACAAAGACGAACAGTAATCATATTACCAAGACTGGGCAAATTAAGAGACACTTTCTCTTTTACTTTAGAGCAGGGTTCAGCAACGGTGGCACCCCAAATGTTTTGGAAATACATTTTCCATGATACTCAGCCATCCTAAAGAATGCATGAGCATCATGGGAAATGTAGTTCTAAAACATCTGGGTGCCAAGGTTGCTGACACCTGTTTTAGAGCATTATTCAGTTATTTTGCATATGCAGTTTTAGGTCACTTTATATATTGGATGTTTATTTATTCTAGTTATATACAAAACCATTTACTGTCTCTTGATATGTTTTAAAAGTTGTTTGAATAATCAAACTGTGTGGAGTAATCCATACTTTTATGTGCATTTCTTTTTCTCCTTTATATACAGATACAAATGTTTTGTTACAGTTGATTCTACAAAGAATCTTTTACACATATTAGCCTTTTTCATCGCACCAAAGTGAATCCAGGGAGGCTCACTTCCTAGAACTATACAACTGGGTTCTAAAATTGTATATAATTACAGTATATATAACCATTTAGCCAAATGCTGTAAATAACTCTTCCATTTTGCTTAGCAGGGGTTGAACACATAGTACTGCACAATCTCTAGTGCTAAAATTGAATGCTCTAACAGATTAGATTATGGGGCCGAATACCCCTGTTTCCGCGCGAGCCTTCAGGCTCGCCGGAAACAGTAGTTATGAAGAAGCAGTCTAAAGACCAGTGCTCCATAACTTGTCCACTGCCTCTGAGGCTGAGGTCTTCAAGGCGCCCATTCCTATATGATCGGGCTCATTGATACCCCCTGCTAGCGGTCGAATGGCTGCAAATCTGCAGGGGGCGGCATTGCACAAGCAGTTCACCAGAACTGCTTGTGCAATGATAAATGCCGACAGCGTATGATGTGCGGCGAACATGATACGCTACATTGAATCATGTCCGTCCGCACTTTAGAAATTGGCCCCCATGTCTTTTTTCCACTATAAGGGCCCTTTACCCATTTAACTGCTGAACCATTTCTAGTCTTGTCCTAAGATGTTTTCCAGTATTTAGATGCTGCTCACATTAAAGCCATACTGCAGCCCATGTTCAGCAAGAAATCTATACATATTATTGTATTTTCCAGCAACTCAAATTTTAATAAACAAAGTTATAAACAATAGTTTGTGTTTTCACCTAAACTCTATAGTAAAAAGAAGGTGTTATCTTCATATAAATAAGGGCCTTTCTCTATAGTTAAATAACTTTACTTTAAACATATAACTTCCATGAGCCTCTATTGAAATACATATTTTTATTAATGTCAGGTTGTACCACAGTGACCACTTGGCTATCAAAACTTATATAGGGGTGTTTCTGGGCTCGAAAATAAGGGACCTTGGGGGTCACTATGCATTTTCAATGATTTATCACAAGTGCCTAGAAAACCCCTGATAAAAAAAAAACCTTAAAAGGGACAGTCAACACCAGAATTTTTGTTGTTTAAAAAGATAGATAATCCCTTCATTACCCACTCCCCAGTTTTGCAAAACCAACAAAATTATAATAATACACATTTAACCTCTGTTATTACCTTGTGTCTATGCCTCTGCAAACTGCCCCCTTATTTCAGGTCTTTTGACAAACTTGCAATTTAGCCAATCAGTGCTGACTCCTAGGTAACTTCACGTGTGTGAGCTCAATGTAATCTATATGATACACATGAACTAACACTCTAGTGGTGAAAAATACATTAAGATTAGAGGCGGCCTTCAGGTCTAAGAAATTAGCATATGAGCCTACCTTGGTTTAGCTTTCAACTAAGAATGCTAAGAGAACAAAGCAAATTGGTAATAAAAGTAAATTGGAAAGTTGTTTAAAATTACATGCCCTACTAGGGGGTTTCCGGAGGAAGAGCACAGGTGTGTGATCAGGTGCTGCACCTGCTCTGATCTCTCCTACCTACAAGCTGTTGGTGAAGAACCGCGCCTAAAACCCTCTAGTTTAGGGTGGCTTGTATTGCTGAATAATATCGCTGCTGGAAACTCTATAGTGCCTTGACATTGCACTAAAAAGCTGCAGGGAGCAGCCCTGAAAAAGGACTTATTGCTATATCAAAATTAATACCCTTTTTAAAAAAAAATACGGTTGCTGCCACACAGTCTCCCTATCAAACCGGGGTAACCCAAGAAAAAGTGCTCAACTAAATCAACCGGCATGCCAAATTTCCTGATTATTGCTGAATAACCTGTAGCGGAGGACGGAGGTGAAAGGGGCTGCACTTATTCCAACTCGTTTGGACTCTGAGATCTTACCTGTCTCCTGTACGCAGCCTAAGTGCATACCTAGGAGTTGGAGTTGAAGTTACCTGTACCTCACGTCGGCACTGTGGCTGGAGCGGTGTGCGCGGGTGGTGTAGCCCGCTGTTTCTTGTTCTCCTGTGTTGAAGTGGCACTCCCCCTCCCACCGGTGCTGCGTGAGGGGGGGGCCACTGCTGGAGGAGACTAGTCGATTCCTGGTGAGGTCCTGGTTCTGGGGAGGATAACGTGGAGCTGCTGGAGCGGTAGTTGTGGCTGCCTTTCATACCGCCTCTGCCCACTTTCTTCTGTCTCTAGCCAAGGTGACGGGACTCAGGACCGATATCGCTGTCGGCTGGTGTCATGATTGGAGCAGCATATGAGTCATATCCCTGAGAATAGCTGAGCTGCTTTTTTGAAAAACGCAGGAGGCGAGGATATCGGAATCTCTGTGTTACAGCCTGCTGACTTGCTTCCCGGCACCCGTCGTTTCCCCGACTTGGAAAACGCTCCCCCTCCCACCGATGCTGCGTGAGGGGGGGCTGATGCTGGTGATCGCTGGTTGTCCTCTGTTCAAAATTTAGTCTATATACTTTGGGTAACGTAGAACTCTCGGGATAAAACCCGCAGTTATGTTTTTTTTTCTATCTGCCTCTACTTTGGAATGACTTGTCTCAGTACTGGACGCTTATTACTTGCTCTTTTTTCCCCCTGATGGGGTCTCCCAGTTGTTTCTGATTCACACAGCCTATAAGCTATGATAGTTGGCTTGACCTTGATATAAATAACAGCCATTTGTTTGTAATTGCATTGTAATATTTACATTTGCTAGGTTTGTTTCTCTCTTGCTGGCATTTATAATACTTCAAAACGAGAATCCACTAGTTTTTATCTGGTATATATTACCCCCTGAAACTGTATGTTGTTAATGTGTAGCAGCAAGATGTGAAACATTGTATTACTATATCTCTTGAACCAGTTAGATTGTCATTAATTGACTGGGGGTTTTTTTTCTTTTTTTTTTCTCTCTCAGACCCACAGCAAATGTAATATAACATTGGATTATTCTATACAGCTTTGCTTAAGTTTTAAAGTTACATCAAGTTGTGTTAAAATATACCATGCGTATTGGTTTCATAGAAATGAAGTATATATAGGTTAGAGGTGAGTTGATAGCTTACAAAGAATCTTGTGTGTCAGATACACACAGGGAAAACAATTTGAGTATTAACTAGTTTAAAAGTACCTTAAAAGCTGATTTCTTTCTAAAACTATAAAATACTGATCTGATTGCCTCGGACTGGAGGCTTGAGTTGTTAAACACTGTTTTTTTTTTGCTTTTGGCTGAAAATTTAAACGGTATATAAATTATTATTGAGGACCTTCTTAAAGGTCAGAAAGTTGCTGGCTCTAAAGCAGGAGCCTTTCTCTGTCTTATGATATATCTTATCTTGTCACCAGCATGACTGAACCTGATTCACTTAGTTCACAGTTGTTTTTCCCTTTTTCTCTTTCCCTTCAGAGGGGAAGATAAACTTTAACGATAAAAGAAAAAAAAAAAGGTGCACTTTTTTCTCACATATCCTTCACACCTCCCTCCCTTCTTGATTGGGGTTTTGGTTTTTCTTTTCCCCATCGAATAGATTAGGTTGCTCTCTTCTTGTTCTCCCTCACAATTCACTCCCATTATTATATAGATACATTTCTACACACACAGTCCAGAACTTCACCTTCAGTCATGTCGGCTAGACAGAGGGATAAAAAACATAAAGTTAATACAGAGCCTGTGGGCGAGCCACAATTGGTAACCCAAGACTCGCCAAATGTAATCGATTCTACTGATACACAGTCTCTAGTCTTAAATATCTCTGCTGCTCTTGCACCCAAGTTTGATTCACTTAGAATAGAAATCAAACAAGATATTGCACAGCTAGCTACAGAAGTCAAACAATTCTCGGAAAGATTCTCTGAGGTTGAACAAAGAGTCTCTGACTTAGAAGATCTCACTCTAGCTCAAAATAGTAAATTAGAAGCCACTTCCTCAGCCCTTGCTAAATTGCAAAATAAAGTAGAAGATCTGGAAAATCGCGCTAGGCGCAATAATCTAAAAGTAATAGGGGTACCTGAGGGAAAGCAGTTTGAGGATTTAAATAAATTTATAACACAAACATTACCAGCCTTGATGAATATACCTCAAACTCAGCCAATTATAGAAAGGGTACATAGACTAGGATCATCACCTTCACCAAAAGAAAACATGAGGCCAAGGCCAATCATAGACAAATTCCTGAATTATCAGGATAAGATTACATTTTTACAAGCCTTTCGTAAAAATCAACCCATATTATTGGAAGGCACAAAAATCCTGTTATTTCAGGATTATGCAGCTGAAACTGCCTTAAAAAGAAGGCAGTTGGCTCCGGTATGTACTAAGTTCATAGAGCAGGGGTTGCGAGCGACAATTTTACATCCTGCCAGGTTGAGACTTGTGTGCAACAACACTTTGCACTTCTTTGATTCTGCCCTTACGGCAGAATCTTTTTTCACCAAAAATTGCTCACCTGAGCAATTGAGGTGACAAAATATTTAGTTTTTTCTTCTTGGTAAAAATCAGAATAGATTTGATATTTTTCTTCTTCTAAGATGGGCCCTTTTCAGCAAATGGGCAACAGACGGCTCAGGTGGATTAGTCGTATGTTTTGGGGTTTCATTTATGTGTTGTGTTGTTTTTTTTTTTTGTTTTTTGTTTTTTTTCTCTCTGTCCCTCACCATCTTCCCTTTCTGAACATAGATACCTATTACAATGACTGGGATTAAATTTACCTCATGGAACATAGGAGGGTTAACTTCTCCTATTAAAAGAAAAACTATAATTTCTTACCTGAAGAAAATAGGTACTTCTATTGCTTTTCTACAAGAAACCCATTTAAAGACTCAAGAAATTCTTAAACTAAAATCTTCTTGGGTTAAGGAGGTTTTTTTTTCATCTAGGCGAAAAGGCGGAGTTGCTATTCTCCTGGGTAAAAAACTCAACTATGAGATAATACAGAGTGAGTCAGATGAGGAGGGGAGATATATCATACTGAAAATTAAGGTTGCTAATGTTTTGTATACTTTATGTAATGTATATGCTCCAAATGTTTTTAATCTCTCATTTTGGGATACACTTCAGGCCAGGCTTATGACATGTGCAGAGGGTTTTTTGATATTAGCTGGTGATTTTAATATGGCTCCTCAATACCCAATTGATAGAATGAGGCAGCAGCCATTAGTCAAAAAAACTAAAAGAGATAATCTTGAGGCAAAGTGGTTTTCCAGGATTTCTGCTAATTTAAGAGTCAAGGATATTTGGAGGATACTAAATCCGGATACACGTGATTTTACATGTCTCTCAAAAGCACATAAATCATTGTCAAGGATTGATTTATTTTTGGTTGATGAAAGACTTTGTAAACACAAAGTATCAGCTCAAATGTTGCCTATTGTGGTGTCTGATCACGCTCCAATATGCTTTGAGCTTTATACGACTGGCCCTTCACATACAAATACTCGTTTTTTCTTTCCTAAATATTTGTCTGCTGACTCTGGATTTAGAGGCTTCCTTGAAACTAAGTTTCTGGATTATGCCTTGATCAATGCGGAGGCTAGAAGTCGTCCTTCTTTGTTCTGGGAAACTGCTAAAGCAGTGCTGAGGGGGGAAATCCTGGCATACACCATTAGGCGTACCAAGAAATTTAAAAAACGCGAAAATGAACTCCTTTGTGCAGTTACAAATGCTTATAACTCATACTTATTAGAAAAGACGCCTCAGAAATGGGTTAAATATATCACTGCATTAGAAGAGAGAGACTCTTTTCTACTATATAAATCCACTCAGCAGGATGTCCGGTATTCTGCAAAACTATACAGATATGGGAACAAAACCGGAAAACTTTTGGCTAGATTGGTAAGGCAGGATTTAGGTTCTCAGCTAATAGACTCCCTAGTTAAAGAAGGACAGATGTTTAGTTCCTCACAGGATCTTGTTCAAATCTTTTATGATTATTATAAGGGAATATACTCCCCCAGGATATCTAACTCTATAGAACGTCAGAAATTTTGGGGAGAAATCTCTTTTCCATCATTAACACCTAGTTTAATCGAGGAACTTGAATCCCCTATTACGGAAATAAAAGTTGCAAAGGCAATTAAGAATTTGGCATATAATAAAGCGCCGGGTCCGGACGGAATACCTAATGAGTTCTACAAAATGATACCCTCCACTGTAATACCTGATTTAACTTCTTTATTTAATTATATATATATAGAGGGAAATGAACCCACATCTAATTTTACAGCTTCACACACGTCTTTGATTTTAAAAAAGGGTAAAGATGCAAGAATGGTGGAATCATATAGACCTATAGCCTTGATGAACACGGATTATAAATTGCTGACTACGATTCTTGCCCAGAGACTCCAATCTCTTCTTCCTTCGATTATTAGTCCAGATCAGGCTGGTTTTATGAAGAATAGGAACTCTGCGGCAAAAATAAGGGAAGTCCTGCTTACCTTGGATTACTTCTTGAATAGTATGGATGCTGATCGTCCAGAGGAGGGAGGTACTTTAGACTTGGCAATTTTAGCCATAGACGCCGAAAAGGCTTTTGACTCAGTTTATCATGATCATCTTTTATTCTCATTAGAACAATTTGGACTGAAAGGTAAGTTTGTTAAGTTTATTGAAAAATTATATCGTACAGCCTCCACAAGAATGATAGTAAATGGTCAGTTGTCTTCAGAAATAATTTTGTATAGGGGGACTAGGCAGGGGTGTCCCCTCTCCCCGCTCCTTTTTAATATCGCTATAGAACCCTTTGCTATAATGATAAGACAGAGATTGGAGGGGATTGGGGTGGCTGGGCGGGAGTTGAAAATAGCATTATACGCTGATGATATTCTCATTTATCTTTCCAATTTACGTAGAAATTTACCTATTCTCTTATCAACTATACAACAGTTTGGTTCCTTTTCAGGATATAAGGTAAATATAAAGAAATCTGAACTTCTCTGGATTAGGCATACAGACAGTTCCCCCTTAAATGTACCTTTCTCTATAGTGAATGACTCATTTAGATATTTGGGTATAAATGTTTCAAGTAATCCCGATTCCTGGTATTCCCTGAACATTCTTCCTGTATTGAATAAGGTTAAATCTGTCTTTAAGAATTGGCAGACCTTACCTTTGTCCTTATCCGGACGCATAGCAGCCTATAAGATGATCTTATTGCCAAAAATATTATATGTTCTTCAAAACACTCCTCTGATTTTAAGGAAGAACGATTTAAGTTTATTTAATTCACAGCTCCGGTCCTTCCTATGGCAGGGTAGGAAACCTAGAATATCACTTGCGAAACTCTCCCTTCCAATAGGATCCGGAGGTCTGGCTTTACCTAATTTATGAGCGTATAACTATGCTTTTTTGGTCTGTATTCTGGCGGATTGGCTTTTTGGTCATAACTATGTTACAAATAATGACTTAGAGAGCAGTATTTTTTACTACTTTTCACCTATTGCGCTGATTCATCTCGACACTACTCACATCCCACCCCAAGTTAAAAGATGTAGATCTATATATAATATAATCTTAGCTTGGAAAAAGATATGCACTTTGTTAGGACTAGAACACCGGGTGTCGAGATTTCTAAGTTTTCTGGGGAATCCACAATTTCAGTCCGGAACACCATCTCCAATCTTCTTAAAGTGGAGGACCCAAGGGCTTGTTAATGTTCTTCAAAGAAAATAAGAAGATCAGATGATCCCCAGAGGTGCGCTGGTGCTTGGATAGAGCTGGTATCGAATACTAGTCGATCTTCGTGAAATTGTGGCTGCACTCTCAGCAGTAATCCGAAGGAATACCCGGCTGTAGATAGGAAGAAAACAAGAGAGGCGCCAAACATAAAACAATATTGTCAGAACAATGGGCCAAGAGCCCCCCCCCCTGGGTGCAGGATATACTCACAGAGGCAGCGGCACACGTACTGTGCCTATTGAAGCGGATCGGCACTGTTCAGAGTCGCCCGACGGACACACACAGAAGCCAGTACACATGATCCCTGGATATCCAATTGCAGGCCACTTCACCTGTCAGGTCCGGATCAACAGTCACTCGCTGGAAATAAGTAGTTACGGTCTCAACCAAGAGAGACACCGATGTTGGGTATGGATTGCACCGGGGCAATAAGTGACAGGTAGCAAGGTGACTCGGATAAAAAGGTTTATTTCAGATAAAAACAATCACAGCAACGCGTTTCTCAGCAAAATGAATGATGAAACAGCCTGTGTGCTGAGAAACGCGTCGCTTGTTTTTACTTGTTTTTATATAGTAAATATTACTTTTTTTTATAAAAACACTTGCTCTTGTGCATTATTTGGACCAAACCTTGGCCTTCATTGGGACCTTTGCTGTTTGCTTCCTGTGGGAACCCTGTCATAGTCTGTTGGGTGACTGTATTGATCCCATCCTGCCTGATTTGCATCACTGGAGATGCTTTACCAATTGTGAGTATATTACTTAAATAGAGTAATATATCTTGGGACCAAACTGTACTAGGCCATATAGGCACCCCTGTGTCTCTTTATATTTCCACTACAGATTAATCCTATCTACCCTAGAGGTCGGTCTGCTGGGTGACTGTGATTGATCCCAGACTGCTTCTATTGCACTAACTGAAGTGCATTTCAAATTGTGAGTTTATACTAGCACGACTAGACCATAATTATTGTGTTGAACAAACAATATTGGGCCATGTGGCGCATCTGTCTCTTTCTTTATTGTAGATATTGTTTTATGTTTGGCGCCTCTCTTGTTTTCTTCCTTAATGTTCTTCAGATGCTTGATATAGAAAAAAGATGTGTGAAATCATTTGATGCTCTTAGGGTGGAATTCAATATCTCCCAGAGAAACTTTTTTGCCTATCTTCAGGCTAGACACTATGTTATGAAGTTAGTGAATGAGTATGGTTGGAGCTGGCCACTGGGACATATGGAGAACTGGTTTATCCTGGCTAAAAATGGACTCATGTCAATATCTCCATGTTATTTGATTATTGTTTCCGATAGGGGCACAATTAATCTTGATAAAATTGCTATTAACTGGGCTATATTGTTATCTCAGGAAGTAGAACCTAAGATACCTTCTCTTTCAATTCAAAAGGTTGCTCAGACAACCCTTTCTGCCACATGGAGAGAATCTCACCTGAAGTTGTTACATATGACATATTTTACACCAGAAAATGAGTTAGATGTGGTAAAACGAATTTCACCACATGTCCTAAATGTTCGTTTCCCTCTGCAAATCTTCTGCACATGTTATGGACCTGCCCTAAAATTAAGAATGTATGGTGCAAAGTGCAATTTTGGCTTTGCAAAGTATTAAAGCTCTCCTCATTAAATCTAATAGGTAGGCATATAATTTTTCTTTTTTTTTGACCCAGAAGATAAACAACTCAATGTTAAATTTATTAATATATCTATATTGGCTGTTAGATATCTTATTTTTAAAAAATGGAAAACGCGCACGGTCCCTAGTATATCAGAAATTAAAAATTGTTTTAAAAAACAATGCATTCTTGAACAATATAATATTAGTGTTGATAATGATGCTGATGTTGTTAAGTTCTTTCTTAAATGGTCAGCATTCATAAAAGCTTTTTCTCCTACGGAAGTTGAATATTTGATACATCCCTTACGTAATTCCGAACTAGTTCTGCTAGGGAGATGGTGTTTTTTTTTTTTTTTTTCCTTTTTATTATTGTTTCTTTTTTCTTCCCTACCTCATTCCCTTTTTTTTTTTTTTTTTTTTTTTTTTTTGTTATGTTGTGGGGTACTGTATTGTTTATTTTAGCAATGTCTATGTAAAAATAAAAACTCAACAAGGTATAGAGTATTAAGAAGCATAGTGTTATTTCTTGGGTTATTATTTTTATTTATTTAAGGTACATTTAAAGAGTTGATGTGTACTTAGAACATAGTATTGAATGTGCAATATTTTGTATATTATATGTATATTTGCTTTACCCCAGCTATGGTTTGGAAAAAGCTTTGCTCTTGTTTGTTTCATTTAATTTCTATGTTTCTTTTGTTGTTACCTGATTGTTATGTTTCCTTGTTGGATATAAATAAATATTTAAAGAAAATTACATGCCCTATTTGAATCATGAAAGTTTATTTTGGACTTGACTGTCCCTTTTTTAAGGGAGCTGAGATTGAGGGGTCTGAATACCTGCCCCTTATCCAGGTCCCTTAAGTACTGTGATCCTACCCAGCATTTCTGATTTTCCAGGGTCATGCTGGACCACTAGACCACCAGGGATGTGGGGTAAGTGCATAAGGGGAGCACAATAAGCTCTGGAAGAACCTTCCCCTCCTGCCTCTTACACTCTCTGCCACCTCTAAATTGGCAGAAAGAAATCACCCCAAACATGCCAGAGAAGGGGGCGGTATTACACATTGAAATTAGTGCGTAATGATTTCAGAGGACCTACAGTGTCCATGGCCCGTTTTATGCAAAACTGGGAAGACAAGTCTTTTCTGCATCAGGTTCATACATTGGGCCGATAGTTGCCATCCACACTGAATACATTTTGCAGATGGTAACTATGGGATGTCATTCGCGTTTAAAGGGATAAAGCATGGACTGGTTGAACATCATATATATAAGAATTTATCTACAATCATTAGATAATGAAGAATTTTGTTTTAAAAAAATTTTGATATTTTTTTTTTTAATTGGAATAGGATCTTTACCATAGTTTCAAGTAATATACAGAATGGTGGTGGCTTTATTTGATATTTAATGTGACTGTGCATGGAAAATACTTCTAACTTCTATTTATAGTACTTGGGAGTTGTGTGCTATACACTAGTTTTATTACATTACTGCCTAAGGATTCATGCTGCTGGGCAATTTTAGTTTTATTATCCATAATATAAAAATCAAATCCTTAGTGGTTTTATAAAATGTGTGTTTCTCAATATTGTGCTTGACATATAATTAGATTGAGGGGAGAAAGAAATGCTTAGTCCATAGAGACAGAATGTGTTTCATAATGAAAATGTTAAAAGTATATCAGCTGTCAAGACTTATTGAAGGAGAATTAAGTTGACTGAAGTGTTAAACGAACTGACTTGCTCTGTTTTTACATGGGTAGGTTTCTATGAACTGTACTGACTGTGTTTTATGACATATTTATTAGCTTTATTGATTTATTTGACACATGTAGCTTGCGGCACTTTTCTGAGGATACCAAAGTATATGTAATGTTGGAATTACATGTTTTTTTTAACCTAATTTGTATCTGTTAAGAAAAATACCCTCTCCTATATATATAAAGCAAGTGGACAAAGGATAATGTAACTCTATAGTAAAATGGTATATATTATGGCAATCAATAAATTACCTCATGGGTGATTATAGATTTAAATGGTAGCTATTAAATATGTCACCTTAAAGGGACACTGTATCCAATTTTTTTCTTTTGTGATTCAGATAGAGCATGCAATTTTAAGCAACTTTCTAATTTACTTCTATTATCAATTTTTCTCTGTTCTCTTGATATCTTTATTTGAAAAAGAAAGCATCTAAGCTGAGGAGCCAGCAAATTTGTGGTTCAGAACCATTGACAGCAATTGTTTATTGGTGCTGCCCAATCAGCATGGACAACCCAGGTTGGTCACCAAAAATGGGCTGGCATCTAAACTTAAATTCTTGCTTTTCAAATAAACATACCAAGAGAATGAAGAAAATTTGATAATAGGAGTACAATAGAAAGTTGCTTCAAATTGCATGCTCTATCTGAATCACAAAAGAAAAAATTTGGGAACAGTTTCCCTTTAACTTGTCTTTGTAGGAATGTTTAATACAGATGCTACAATGTCTAGTGAAATTAGTGACTAGCTGCCTAGCAAATAAGCACAATCTTAGGCACTTTCCTAAACAGCAGAATTAGAAGCAATGCCTGTTGGAGGTATTATCCATACTAACACATTTTACTGCTGTCTGAAATGATCAGTGTGCTCATCATGGCTGCAATTCCTCTTATGATGATTGGTCAGGGGTACTGCATAACATACCAAGCATTTGTTCTTTTAGTTGCCTAAATATGGAAACCTCCCAATATTCTAAGTTCGGCTTTTTACGTGCTTGGTTAGCACGCAAGAGAAAACAGTTCACTTTCAACTCATAATACGAACGCAAGTTAACACTTGAGCAGGAGCATTAAATAGAGCTTCACTTGTAATATGGCCCATAGAGACTGTATTATTAGAAGAACATACATAGTAACATAGTATATGAGGTTGAAAAAAGACTGATGTCCATCAAGTACAACCTATACAGGGAGTGCAGAATTATTAGGCAAATGAGTATTTTGACCACATCATCCTCTTTATGCATGCTGTCTTACTCCAAGCTGTATAGGCTCGAAAGCCTACTACCAATTAAGCATATTAGGTGATGTGTATCTCTGTAATGAGAAGGGGTGTGGTCTAATGACATCAACACCCTATATCAGGTGTGCATAATTATTAGGCAACTTCCTTTCCTTTGGCAAAATGGGTCAAAAGAAGGACTTGACAGGCTCAGAAAAGTCAAAAATAGTGAGATATCTTGCAGAGGGATGCAGCACTCTTAAAATTGCAAAGCTTCTGAAGCGTGATCATTGAACAATCAAGCATTTCATTCAAAATAGTCAACAGGGTCGCAAGAAGCGTGTGGAAAAACCAAGGCGCAAAATAACTGCCCATGAACTGAGAAAAGTCAAGCGTGCAGCTGCCAAGATGCCACTTGCCACCAGTTTGGTCATATTTCAGAGCTGCAACATCACTGGAGTGCCCAATAGCACAAGGTGTGCAATACTCAGAGACATGGCCAAGGTAAGAAAGGCTGAAAGACGAACACCACTGAACAAGACACACAAGCTGAAACGTCAAGACTGGGCCAAGAAATATCTCAAGACTGATTTTTCTAAGGTTTTATGGACTGATGAAATGAGAGTGAGTCTTGATGGGCCAGATGGATGGGCCCGTGGCTGGATTGGTAAAGGGCAGAGAGCTCCAGTCCGACTCAGACGCCAGCAAGGTGGAGGTGGAGTACTGGTTTGGGCTGGTATCATCAAAGATGAGCTTGTGGGGCCTTTTCGGGTTGAGGATGGAGTCAAGCTCAACTCCCAGTCCTACTGCCAGTTTCTGGAAGACACCTTCTTCAAGCAGTGGTACAGGAAGAAGTCTGCATCCTTCAAGAAAAACATGATTTTCATGCAGGACAATGCTCCACAGCGTGGCTGGCAAGAATGGGTATAAAAGAAGAAAATCAAATGACATGGCCTCCTTGTTCACCTGATCTGAACCCCATTGAGAACCTGTGGTCCATCATCAAATGTGAGATTTACAAGGAGGGAAAACAGTACACCTCTCTGAACAATGTCTGGGAGGCTGTGGTTGCTGCTGCACGCAATGTTGATGGTGAACAGATCAAAACACTGACAGAATCCATGGATGGCAGGCTTTTGAGTGTCCTTGTAAAGAAAGGTGGCTATATTGGTCACTGATTTGTTTTTTTGTTTTTTTAATGTCAGAAATGTATATTTGTGAATGTTGAGATGTTATATTGGTTTCACTGGTAAAAATAAATAATTGAAATGGGTATATATTTGTTTTTTGTTAAGTTGCCTAATAATTATGCACAGTAATAGTCACCTGCACACACAGATATCCCCCTAAAATAGCTATAACTAAAAACAAACTAAAAACTACTTCCAAAACTATTCAGCTTTGATATTAATGAGTTTTTTGGGTTCATTGAGAACATGGTTGCTGTTCAATAATAAAATTAATCCTCAAAAATACAACTTGCCTAATAATTCTGCACTCCCTATATAATATACTTACAAAAAAGCTCCATTTGAGCTTAATTGAATCTCATTAAAAGGTGACCAATTTAACTCAAGCAATCATATTCCTGAATTCTGTTTCTAGTCAGAAATGTATCCAAACCATATTTAAATGTATCTAAGGTATTGGCATTCACTTCCTTTGGTAATGAGTTCCACAATTTTATTGCTCTTACAGTGAAAAAACATTTCCGTTGCAGGAGATTAAGGCCTCTAGTTATCAAGCCGTCAACCTCAAATACGCTGGAATTCCGCAGCGTATTTGTGGCGAGGCTGATTCACCTTAGTTATCAAGCCCTAGACACCGGAAAAAGTAGAATATAGTGACGTAAGCTTCGATCTGCCGGACTCAGTCCGACACAGATTGATTCTTACGTCACTCCAGATGTTCCGCACAGAAGTTCAGCACAATCTGACTACTTTTGCTAGTTATCAAAAAACTAGCAGGTACGCTCGGCACTTTTCCGGCCCAGCGTACCTGGTTTTCAAACCGCCGCCTGGAGGCGGCGGATCCCTTAGGAATCAATGGGAGTCTGACCATAGCGAAAGTTCATGTTCGCTGCTGCCAGACATCCCATTGATTCCTATGGGAGCTGTCTACACCTAACACCCTAACATGTACCCCGAGTCTAAACACCCCTAATCTGTCCCCCCTACACCGCCGCAACTAAATAAATGTATTACCCCCTAAACCGCCACTCCCGGAGCCCACCTCCACTATAATAAATATGTTAACCCCTAAACCTCCGCTCCCAGTCCCCGCCGCAACTATAATATATGTATTAACACCTAAGCCGCCACTCCCAGAACCCGCCGCCACCTACATAATACCAATTAACCCCTATCCTGCCCCCCCTACACCGTCGCCACCTATAATAAAGTTATTAACTCCTATCTTGCCGATCCCGGACCCCGCCGCAATTAAATAAATTGTTTAACCCCTAAACCGCTGCTCCCGGACCCCGCCACCACCTATATTAAACTTATTAACCCCTAATCTGCCCCCTCTACACCGTCGCCACCTATAATAAATGTATTAACCCCTATCCTGCCCCCCCTACACCGCCGCCACTGTAATAAAATGATTAACCCCTAAACCTTAGTCTAACACTAACCCTAACACCCCCCTAACTTAAATATTAATTAAATAAATCTAAATAATATTTCTCTTATTAACTAAATTAATCCTATTTAAAACTAAAAACTTACCTGTAAAATAAACCCTAAGACAGCTACAATGTAATTAATAATTACATTGTAGCTATTTTAGGATTTATATTTATTTTACAGGTAACTTTGTATTTATTTTAGCTAGTTAGAATAGTTATTAAATAGTTATTAACTATTTCATAACTACCTAGCTGAAAGAAATACAAAATTACCTGTAAAATAAATCCTAACCTAAGTTACAATTAAACCTAACCCTACACTATCATTAAATTAATTAAATAAATTACCTACAAATAACTACAATTAAATACAATTAAATAAACTAACTAAAGTACAAACAATAAAAAAAGCTAAGTTACAAAAAATAAAAAAAATAAGTTACAAACATTTCAAAAATATTACAACAATTTTAAGATACTTACACCTAATCTAAGCCCCCTAATAAAATAACAAAGCCCCCCAAAATAAAAAAATGCCCTACCCTATTCTACATTAAAAAGTTACCAGCTCTTTTACCTTACCAGCCCTTAAAAGGGCCTTTTGCGGGGCATGCCCCAAAGAAAACAGCTCTTTTGCCTGTAAAATAAAAATACAACCCCCCCAACATTAAAACCCACCACCCACATACCCCTACTCTAACCCAAACCCCCCTTAAATAAACCTAACACTACCCCCTGAAGATCATTCTACCTTAAGCCGTCTTCAGCCGGCCAATAGAATGCAAGCTCAATCTGATTGGCTGATTGGATCAGCCAATCGGATTGAACTTAAATCTGATTGGCTGATTAAATCAGCCAATCATATTTTCCTACCTTAATTCCGATTGGCTGATAGAATTCTATCAGCCAATCGGAATTGAAGGGATGCCATAATTCGTCATTAGTCGTCAGGAAGAAGAGGATGGCTCCGCGTTGGCTCGTCTGAAGATGGCTCCGCTCCGGATGGATGAAGATTGAAGACGCCGCTTGGATGAAGACTTCAGTCGGATGGAAGACTTCTTCAGCGCCCCTTGGATGATGACTTCAATCGGATGGAAGACTTCTTCAGCGCCCCTTGGATGATGACTTCTGCCGCTCCGGATCTCTTCTTCAGTTCCATCGGTGGTCGGCTGGCTGAAGACGGCTAAAGGTAGGATGATCTTCAGGGGGGTAGTGTTAGGTTTATTTAAGGGGGGTTTGGGTTAGAGTAGTGGTATGTGGGTGGTGGGTTTTAATGTTGGGGGGGGTTGTATTTTTATTTTACAGGCAAAAGAGCTGTTTTCTTTGGGGCATGCCCCGCAAAAGGCCCTTTTTAGGGCTGGCAAGGTAATAGAGCTGGTAACTTTTTAATGTAGAATAGGGTAGGGCATTTTTTTATTTTGGGGGCTTTGTTATTTTATTAGGGGGCTTAGATTAGGTGTAAGTATCTTAAAATTGTTGCAATATTTTTGAGATGTTTGTAACTTATTTTTTTTATTTTTTGTAACTTAGCTTTTTTTATTTTTTGTACTTTAGTTAGTTTATTTAATTGTATTTAATTGTAGTTATATTTGTAGGTAATTTATTTAATTAACTTAATGATAGTGTAGTGTTAGGTTTAATTGTAACTTAGGTTAGGATTTATTTTACAGGTAATTTTGCATTTCTTTTAGCTAGGTATTTATGAAATAGTTAATAACTATTTAATAACTATTCTAACTAGCTAAAATAAATACAAAGTTATCAGTAAAATAAATATAAATCCTAAAATAGCTACAATGTAATTATTAATTACATTGTAGCTATCTTAGGGTTTATTTTACAGGTAAGTATTTAGTTTTAAATAGGAATAATTTAGTTAAGTATAGTGTAGGTGTAATTGTAACTTAGGTTAGTTTTTATTTTACAGGTAATCAGGTTTCTCTTTATTTTAACTAGGTAGGTATTAAATAGTTAATAACTATTTAATAGCTATTGGACCTAGTTAAAATAAATTGAAATTTGCCTGTAAAATAAAAATAAACCCTAAGATAGCTACAATAAAATTATTATTTTTATTGTAGCTATATTAGGGTTTATTTTACAGGTAAGTATTTAGTTTTAAATAGGAATAATTAATTTAATAAGAGTTAAATTTATTTAGATGTATTTAATTAATATTTAAGTTAGGGGAGTGTTAGGGTTAGGGTTAGACTTAGGTTTAGGGGTTAATAATTTTATTATAGTTGCGGCAGTGTAGGGGGGGAAGGATAGTGGTTAATAAATGTATTATAGGTGGCGACGGTGTAGGGGGGGCAGATTAGGGGTTAATACATTTAATATAGGTGGTGGCGGGGTCTGGGAGCGGCGGTTTAGGGGTTAAACTATTTATTTCGTTGCGGCGGGGTCCGGGATCGGCAGGATAGGGGTTAATACATTTATTATAGGTGGCGGCGGTATAGGGGGGGCAGGATAGGTGTTACTAGATATAATGTAGGTGGCGATGGGCTCCGGGAGCGGCGGTTTAGGGGTTAATACATTTATTATAGTTGCGGCGGTGTCGGGGAGCGGCGGTTTAGGGGTTAATAACTTTATTTAGTTGCAGGGGGCTCCGGGGGCAACGATATAGGTGGTAGAACAGTGTAGTTAGTGTGGGTGCTTAGTGACAACTTGTCAATAAAGCTGTCAAAAAGCCGAAGAGCAGCGAGATCGGATGAGTGATAACTATCACAGTCCGCTGCTCATCACCCCATACTTGGTGCGCAGATTTTTGACAGCTTTATTGATAACTTTGGTGAAATTTTTCAGGTCCGTAGGGGCGATGGTAGGCGAGCTTAGGCGGGCGTATTGGGCCAGCGAAGGCAGGTAAAGTAGACACGTTGAAAACTAGAGGCCTAAATCTCCTTTCCTCCAGCCTTAAACTGTGACCTCTTGTCACAAACAATTTTCTTGGAATAAATAGAGCTTCTGCCATCTCTGTATATAGGCCTTGAATATATTTATTTAAAGTAATCATGTCACCTGTCAAGCGCCTTTTTTCTAGAGAAACAACCTCTCCTCATAGCTTATATTCTCCATTCCCCTTATTAGCTTTGTGGCCCTTCTCTGTACTTTTTTTCTAGGTCTACAATGTCTTTTTTTAAGATTGGTGCCCAGAACTGCACTCCATACTCAAGGTGAGGTCTTACCAAGGATTTATATAGTGACATAATTATGCTTTCCTCCCTTGCATTAATGCCTCTTTTAAAACATGCTAGTATCTTATTATTAGCCTTAGAAGCATCTGAACTGCATTGTGCACCCATCTTTAGCTTGCTATCTATTACTACTCCAAAATCCCTTTCCTCCTCTGTTTGGCTAAGGCTATTTCCATTTAAATAATGCATTGCCTGGTTATTTTTACTTCCAAAATATAGAACCTTGCATTTTTTTGCATTAAATATAATTTTCCATTAATCTGCCCATGCTTCTAATTTTTGCAGTTCCCCTTGTAATGCAGGTTCATCCTACTTTGACCTAATGACCTTAAATAACTTTGCATCATCTGCAAAATAGAGATGTTGCTATTTAATCCTTCGTCCAAGTCATTAACAAAAATATTAAAAAGAACATGGCCCACTACTAAAATACATAATTTATAAATTGATGAAATGATTTACTAGAGGTTTATAATGGGTAAGCTATTGAAGGTTGCAGCTTGGCGGAAGAGTTCATAGGTGTGACTGGGTCATGATAAGAAATAGCTACAGTTTGGGAGGTGTATCAGCTGTAGTTAATAGCAATAAGAGAGGATAACAGATAAGGATACTGGTCTGTAACACTGCTACCTGTGACCAGAAATAAAGAGCCTCTACTATTATCCTGCAAGCAAATAACCTACTGCTATAAACAGCAGATATTTGATTGTGATATGGATCAATAAATAGAGCTATCACTCAGAATTTGCTGTTTCATTAGTAGAGCTGGATTGAGACCAGTATCATAATCCATTACTTGAGTGTGCTGCTGGCTACAAACTCAGCTAAGAAACAAGAGGTAGAGAGTTCATTTTAGAACACTAAAATAATAATAATAATAATAATAAAAAAAAAACACTCCAGCTTATACAATGACACAATCATTTTATTGATGCAGAAATGTAAATCAGTGATTGGATTTCTACTGCTTCCCAGTTCAATGCACTTCAGATTTATAAAGCATTAATTTACTGACTTTACAAATATAAATGAAAAGAAAGAAATGAATTGAATTATATATAAAGAATCAAATGTGAAATATGAAGGACACAGGAAAACATAATATACTGTTATTATATAAATACCTTCTCCTATTGTTGATTCCTCACAAAAAGAACAGCATGCATCAGCCCCAATATCACAGAGCCATATTCGTTATTTCATTGCATGCTTTATTTAAGCATTTATAGTAATATAAGGCAGGAGGTATTCCATTTTCTGTGTATTCCTGTGCATTTCAGTTTGACACAAATTAATTAATTTTACTCAAATTTGTGGTTTGGCAAATTAGAGTTACCCAGTCATTCAACATTCTGTATGACACTAAACAGATTTTTATTAAACCCTACACCGCCGCCACTATAATAAACCTATTAACCCCTAAACCGCAAGCCACACACAATGAAATATACTAAACTAAACTATTAACCCCTAAACCGAAGGCCCCCTACATCGCAATAAACTAATTTAAACTATTTACCCCTAAACCTTACGCCCCCCCAATTTTAGATTAAAATTATAATTTCCCTTTCTTAAATTTAATTAAAACCTACCTGTCAAATTTAAAAAAACTAAGTTTAAACTAACAATTAAACTAATATTAAACTAACTACCAATTAAATAAAACTAAAATACACGTTAAAAAAATCCTAACACAACTCTAAAAATTACAAAGTATCTAATTACAAAAAAACCCCATCTAAATTATAAAAAATAACTAATACTGAATTACGGAAAATAACAAACAAAATTATAAAAAAAAAAAAAATACACCTAATCTAATAGAATAAACAAAAATTGTGTGTGAAACATAATTTCATTTACTAATTGAGATCCCAAAAATAGAAAATGGGGAGGGTGCTCGGTGTAGAAATATACAGGAAACTATGTAATATAAAGAAAAGATACACCATAAAGAGCACTCCCTTAAATCACTAATCTAAAGTGCAGGAAGCAATGGCACATAGGAACATATAGGAGGATAATATATAACCTTTATTAATAAAATGGGTAAAAGAATGGGGGGAATTACCCTTCACGTAAAATGTTATACAAAAAAGGATTAAAAGAGCATAACGAGTATACCGGAGGTACCAATTATGATGGGTGAGAAGCACCCCAATATATATATGTAAGGGGACCGGTTCTATAGGATATCTCTATTAAGAAATAGTATAAACATAGGGACACAGTCCCACCAAATCAAGTAATATCGTACCACTTATTCTAAGTTAGTGTTTTTGTTTATACTTCAAGTTCTTAGCGAACCAATATAGGGAGGTATGTCTACCAACCAATAATGTCATCATGAAGACAAAGTTTTGTCACATGTTTTGTCCTGCTCTTTTAATCTTTTTTGTATAATATTTTACATGAAGGGTAATCTCCCCCCTTCTTTTACCCATTTTATTAATAAAGGTTATATTTTATTCTCCTTTATGTTCCTATGTGCCATTGCTTCCTGCACTTTAGATTAGTGATTTAAGGGAGTGCTTTTTATGGTGTATCTTTTCTTTATATTACATAGTTCACCTAATCTAATAGCCCTATCAAAATAAAAAAGCCCACCCAAAATAAAATAAAAAACCCTAGCCTACAATAAACTACCAATAGCCCTTAAAGGGGCTTTTTGTGGGTTATTGCCCCAAATATATCAGCTCTTTTCCCTGAAAAAAATGCAAAGACCCCCCAACAGTAAATGCCACCACGCAACCAACCCCCCAAAATAAAAAAACTAACTCTAAAAAAAAAAACTAAGCTACCCATTGCCCTGAAAAGGAAATTTGAATGGGCATTGCCCTTAAAAGGGCATTTAGCTCTTTTACAGGCCCAAACCCTAAACTAAAAATAAAACCCACCCAAAAACTCTTAAAAAAACCTAACACTAACTCCTGAAGATCCACTTACAGTTTTTGAAGTTCCGCTTGAACGATCTTCATCCAGGCGGCGAGAAGTCTTTATCCAGATGGTCTCTTCAATCTTTATCCCGGTGGCAAAGTCCTCATCCAAGCTGCGAGAAGTCTTCATCCAGGCGGCCTTTTCAATCTTCATCCAGGCGGCATCTTCAATCTTGATCCCAGCGGCGCGGAGCGGGTCCATCCTGAAGACATCCGGCGTGGAGCGTCCTCTTCATATGGTGGCCGCCGTACACTGAATCTTAAATGCAAGGTACGCGATTCAAGATGGCATCCCTTGCATCCCTATTGGCTGAAAGATTTGAATCAGCCAATAGAATTAGAGCTGCTAAAATCCTATTGGCTGTTCAAATCAGCCAATAGGATTTAAACAGCTCTAATTCTATTGATGATGAATGGTAGTTTAGCATTAGATTACGGGGTGTTTTTATTTTGTGGGACTTTTTTATTTTCATAGGGATTAGGTTTAATTTTTTTATTTTTGATAATTTGGTTTATTATTTTATGTAATGTTAGAATTTTTTTATTTATTGTAATCTTAGATTAAGGGGTTAATTTAGGGGGTGTTAGGTTAGGGGTAGGGATGGGTGAATGTTTCGCAACATTCGAAAAATGAAACAAATTTTAACACGTTCGTTCGAATTGAATTTCGAATGTTTACATAACATTCTAACATTCGACTTTCGAATGTTCGGTTTCAAATATTACGATTACATTCGAAAATATTCATTTAGATAAATTCGAATGTATATATTTGTAATAGTATTTCTCATGTTTTCTTTAAAAGTAATATTCGAATTATGCAATATTCGAATTCGAAAAATTTGAATTTATATATTTGTAATAGTATTTCTATAATGCTTTATATAAATGTAATATTCGAATTATGCAATATTCAAATTAAAAAAAATTGAATTTATATGTTTGTAATAGTATTTCTATAATGCTTTCTTTAAATGTAATATTCGAATTATGCACTATTCGATCGAAAGAGAAACATTTGAATTGATATATTTGTATGTGTTATGTATCAATTTACTAGATTCCCTACCACATGAACTATTGAACTTCTGAATAGTATTTGTTAAATAGAATGTTAAATTAGAAATTTCGAATGTGGACATTCGATCAAATTATAAACATTCAAATTCGAAAGTGACATTCGAAAACTGTAAATAGCATTCGATTATAGAAGTTTTAAGAATATTATTCATTCATATCAACATTCAGATTTGTAATTCGTTTTTCGGTAATAAAATTCGTTTTAACATTCGAATTCGGAAATTTACACATTCGCCCATCCCTAGTTTGGGGGTGTTAGGTTAGGGGGCTTAGTTATTAAATTAGCTATTTCGTTTTAGGAGTTTGGTGAATTAGGGATTAATAGATGTATTAGGTGTGTTGCAATGTGGGTTAATGGCGGATTAGGGGTTAATAGTTTATCAAGGTATATTGCGTTTTGCAATATGGTGGTTTAGGGGTTAATCAATTTATTAGCTATATAGCATTGTGGGGGGGGTTGGATGATTAGTGGTTAATAGGTTAATTAGATGTTTTGCGATGAGGGGGATTAGGGGTTAATATAGTTCATTAGTTATTGTGGTGGGGGTTGTCGGCTGAC
Organism: Bombina bombina; assembly: GCF_027579735.1. Taxonomy (NCBI): domain Eukaryota; kingdom Metazoa; phylum Chordata; class Amphibia; order Anura; family Bombinatoridae; genus Bombina; species Bombina bombina. Next base: position 1,051,588,189 of record NC_069502.1, read on the forward strand.
AGTTAGATAGATATTGCGCATGCATTAGGTGTTAGTTATTTTCAGGAGGTAGATAGATATTGTGCATGTGTTAGGTGTTAGTTACTATTTTCTGGGGGATATGGTGCTCACATACTCAGCACAAGTCTTGCTGCGCCTGCCTATACGCGGCGAGGTGAAAATGGAGTAAAATTTCTCATTTTTCCCTGCATAAGTCCTTGCACTGAATATGTGATACCGATTTGCAACGCAAATTTATGTTAGCTTATGGGAGTAAAAATTACAGGCGATGGGTGAAATATACGCACCGCATTTATATGTGGCACTGTATATATGATACCAAAACTACATAAAAACCAGCATCACTGGCTTTGAGGGCGAAGCCGCATATGTAATCTTGTCCATGATGTTTTGCTTTAACACTACTGGTCCCAATGTAATCATTTTAAACTCCTGGGAGACCTCACTGCTGTCTTATTTTTTTAATTTAATTTTTTTTAATATCGTTCACACATTTCATAGAGCCTCACATTGTTCATTGATTGCCTCATAACTAACTTTTCTGGCATAGGGCCCAAGACATGCACACACCAATAAGTCTACATACCTTACTGGCATTTGTTGATGACTGAATGAAAATACTGTTTGGTCATCTAAAAGGCTGTTCAGTAAATAATTTATTTAAAGGACCATTTAAGGGACATGAAACCCAAAATATTTCTTTCATGATTCAGATAGAGAATACAATTTTTAAAAAAGTTTCCAATTTGCTTCTATTATCAAATTTGCTTTGTTCCCATGTTATTCTTTGTTAAATATCTAGTTAGATAGTGTGCACATGTCTGGAGCAGTACATGACAGGAAATAGTGCTGCCATCTAGTGCTCTTGCCAGTTTATAATATTGTTACAAAACAGCTGCCATGTAATGCTACAGATACATGCACTCTCCTGAACTTACCTTCCTGCTTTTCAACAAAGGATAAGAAGAAAATTGAGAAAATTTCATAATAGAAGTAAATTGGAAAGTTGTTTAAAATAGTTTATTCTATCTGAATCATGAAAGAAAAATTTGAGGTTATGGGGCTGAATTATCAAGCTCTGAATGGAGCTTGATGCCTCTGTTTCCGCGCGAGCCTTCAGGCTCGCCGGAAACAGCAGATATGAAGCAGCGGTCTAAAGACCGCTGCTCCATAACTTGTCTGTCTGATCTGAGGCTGCAGACATCAATCCGCCCGATCCTATACAATCAGGCAGATTGACACCCCCCTGCTGATATCGTATGCAGTCGGCATTTATCGATGTGCGGCAGACATAATATGCTACATCATATCATGTCCACTGTTCCCTCTAAGGTGCGCGGCTGCGTGGCCGCGCACCTTCCCTTCTGGTGTAGCGCAGGCAGAATATCAGGCCGCGCAGCACCTGCTGTGAGCAGAAGCAGAGAGAGGAAAATGCCTGTAGAACTAATTTGCCAAGTGCCGCCTGCACTGCGCATTGGACCCAGCAATCTGTCACTCATCTAGCCTGATTCTGTGTTCCTGTATGCCAGCACCGAGCTAATGTACTCAGCTTAAAAGTATATTAGCTCAGTGCTGGCAGCAGCGCTGTATACAGGAACACAGAATCAGACAGATTGCTGGGTCCAATGCACAGTGCAGGCGGCACTTGGCAAATTAGTTCTACATTTTTGGGATCTCAGCTCTGCACCTGCCTGACTGCCTCCACTATCTATGCCTCCCAACTGTCCCGGTTTCTGCATTGCCACCACTAGCTCATAAGTGTTGCACACAGTATTTTTAATCTTAGTGCTAGTAGGAGGAATGTTGGAGCCGGAAGTGGAAGATAGCGCTATACATCCTGTACGCGCTACACTAAAAACCCCAGACTGACTGAGTAATAAGCAGTTGCTGTCGCTATAGGGGGCAGCTTTCAGTGCAGTAACAGTTTGTTTCAGTGACAGACATTATCGGTTTAACGATGGGACCACATGGGTCCAACGCGGATATATAAAGCACCATTCACTTAGTTCTAAGGTAAGGCATAACATTGCTTCATTATCCCAGGCGCACTCACGCTGCGCACATTGTTTAATCTGGCTAAGTGGCTATCACTGAAGAGAAGCAAATCAGCGTGTGACACATCTTCAATGGTAAATGCACACCTCTCTGACACCAATAATGCTGTTTATTAGTGGCTGTTAGAAGGAAACAATGAAATGGTTATGGTATGCATTTAAAACGTAGCTTTTATTCCAGTTCTTTAAAATATTAGCCGTAGAACAGGACAGAGCAAAACACGGTTCTAGTTTAAAAGTACAGTGTTTTGCTGTGTCCTGTTCTTCTACGGCTTATATTTTACTGTTCTGTAATAATACGCTACACAGACTCAGAGCCATAAGACCGGCTCCTTCTCTAGCTAAACTGATTGGCCTGCCCTGTTAGCATAGGATGCTGAGGGAAAGCTAAATGAGGCACAGCAAGGAGGGACCGGCAGTAACAGCAGTTACTATAGCCTTCATTCATAAAAAAAACCTGACACTTGCCTCCAAAAACCCTTAATTTATTATACAATCTAAGACAGAGGTCACCTGATCGCCCCCAGCACTGCAGTCAGTAGTGCACACAGAATCATTTTACACTGCGTGCGTGTGTGCTGCTGTAGGAAGTATGTTGGTGGAGTTAGAGCAGGACCCTTTAGTCAGCGTGAGTAACAAACTCATTCATTATTTGTTGTCAGTAGTGCCTTAGATGTTTGAAGCTGTTCACACTCCTTTACATGAATCTATGCTTCAAAGTAGCTGTGTCTGACTCTGTTGGTAGTCTCCCCCCTCCCTGCTCTCATTTCCTCAATTCCTTCTCAAGACTGTGTGGCATCTCCCCTCCTGCTATCTATCTCTAACCTACTTGTCATGAGGATGATGTCAATAGGTTATCAGAAAAAATAAATCACATGGGAAATGTGTTGCTGGGGGTTGGGGATTCCTATTTCAGAATAACTATTAACCCCTTCTTCAGACTTTGCCACATAGTGTGTATGTATGAGTATATCTGTGTATGTTGGTGTGCATTTGTGTATGTATGTGTATATATATATATTTTTTTGTGTGTTTGTGTATGTTGGGGGGGCAGCAGAATTTTGAGTGCCTAGGGCAGCACAAAACCTAAATACGCCACTGAGTCATACATATTTTATGACTAATTAATAAATGAATCTGTATATATAGGAAATGAGTGAACTTTCTAGTAATTATAATTTCTTCAAAATGATCCTCCATCCTATTTCTAACATACTCATGTAACCACCACGAGCTGATATTTTATTGCCATGTGCATAAAAAAATAAGAAAAAGAAAAAAAGTAAGGGCAGGGGTAATTAAATATTTTTTCAGAGAGTTAACTTGTTTTAATTGAGCCAATCTTTTTTTTTTTTTTTTTTTGCAGTTTCAAAAATACCCCAATATTATACATAAAATGCTTTCAAATGTTTGCAAATTATTCAAATATTTCCACAAAAACATTTCATAATTTTAAAGAAATGGCACATATGTACACATACATTCATATATGTTATTAGTAGAAATATAAGGCAGCTACAAGAACATCAAATTAAATACCTTATTTGAAGAAAGAAAAGTACACATCACGTCCCTCTGTGTATTGTGGGTGGCACTAGCAACAGAGGGGCTGATGTCTATATATAAAATATATATATGAACCCTGAGTCCTCTCAATGCTTCTAGATATTTAATCTTTTGTAAACTATTGTATATGTATAAGGGCTGGTTGATTGTGATACACTATATATATATATATATATATATATATATATATATATATATATATATACACACACACACACCTGTGTGTGTATGTGTGTATATATATATATATATATATAATCATTATCCATATATATATATATATATATATATATATATATATATATATATATATATATATATATATATATATATATATATATATCCACATACATACATCTATATATATATATATATATATATATATATATATATATATATATATAGTGCCGCACACAAGCGGTATCAAGCCCGCACACAGAAAAAAATAATTGCACGCACGGAAAAAAAATTAGAGGGAACATTGATCATGTCTGCTCGCACTTTAATAAATCAGCCCCTATATGTCCTTTAAAATACTAGAATTCCTGACAAATTTCATGTCTTTGTTTCATAACCCTGCCACGTGTATCATGTGACAGCCATCAGCCAATAGTAGATGCATATGTGTACAAGTGTGTATATAAAAAAATTGTACAATTTGATAATGGATGTAAATTGGAGAGTGTTTTAAAATCTTATACTCTGTCTGAATCACAAAAGTTTAAGTTTGACTTTAGTGACCCTTTCAAAATTCAAACTGTTTTTGAAAGAGGTAATAGGTACAAAAATAGCTTTAGCAAATTGTCTCTTAGGCAACTGCATTTCTTTATATTGTTATACTCTGCCATTATCTTCATGTAACTGGTATTAAAGGGACATAATACTTATATGCTAAATCACTTGAAATCGATGCAGTGTAACTGTAAAAAGCTGACTGGAAAATATCACCTGAGCATCTCTATGTAAAAAAGGAAGATATTTTACCTCACAATTTCCTCAGCTCAGCAGAGTAAGTTCTGTGTAAAAGGTGATACTTAGCTGCTGCCCAGCTGCAGGTAAAAAAATTTTTTTAAAAAATGAAGAAATGAACAGCAGCCAATCAGCATCAGCAGTGCTGAGGTCATGAACTCTTTTACTGTGATATCATGAGATTTGACTTATCTTTTATGAGATTTCATAGTAAACTTCCTTACACTGAATAGGGAAATAAGATGCGAGTGCACAAGGCTCAATCCTTCAGCTGCCTCAGGACAGACATACTGATTTGCTACTTAGAAGTCCTTTAAAATCGGATGTGGCTACTGAGAAACGTTTGAGGTAAAATATCTTTCTTTTTTACATAGAGATGTTCAGGTGATATTTTCTAGTCAGCTTTTTACAGCTATGCTGAATCACTTTCAAGTGTTTAAACATTTGGGTATAATGGCCCTTTAATTGAGCAATACAACAAATTTATTTAAAGGCTTATAAACATGCAATAAAATTACAAGAATACAATATAAGTCCAAATACAGAAAATAATAAACATGAGAGTTAATTGTAATACAACTATTCCTATTTTTGTATACTGGTAAAAAAAAATTAGTTGGAAAATAAGTGTTAAATTGGACATGATGAATTCTATTCCATCCCATTACTGATCAGTTTCAGCTTGCCCGAGTAAGTGCAATAAAGGTAAAGTGTCAAAGTGTCAAAAGACATCCAATTAGAGGTTTCAAATAAAAAGAAAATAATTAAGTCCAAAATAATCTTTTTCACACTGGAATTCCAATTATCCCCACTGTGTGCTTACAGCAAATTATTACTAGAATTAACTGAAGAAAACATTTCTTTGTAAACTCCTATGCATGTCACAAACATTTCAGAATACTACAATTTTTTAAACCTAAAAAGCAGCGTTCAGCTCCTAATGCAGCCACATTGTTTCCTATGGGGAAAGGAATTTTATGTCTGCACCTGACACCCTAACATAAACCCCGAGTCTAAACACCCCTAATATTACACTTATTAACCCCTAATCTGCCACCCCCGCTATTGCTGACACCTACATTATATTATTAACCCCTAATCTGCCGCTCCAGACACAACCGCCACCTACATTATCCCTATGAACCCCTAATCTACTGCCCCCAACATCGCCGACACCTACATTATAGTTATTAACCCCTAATCTGCCCCCCCAACGTTGCTGCAACTATATTAAATGTATTAACTCCTAATCTGCCGCTACCAACGTCGCTGCCACTTGGTCTAAAGCGGTTTAAAGTTAGCGTGTGCTCGATTTTTTTTTTTTTCAATCAGCGTACTCCTATAAAGCCCATGGGGAGAAGAAGTTAACCAGGTCACGATATCCAAAGTCCTCAAGTAAAAGTGTATTGGGTTTCGCATGTGCTCATACCATTTTCTTTCAACTTGCAATACATGCGCGGGTTAAAAATTTAATTTTGGTGGTGCTTGAGCTCAAACAAAAGCGTTAAATAGCATGCCACTTGTAATCTAACCATCTATGGGCTAGATTACAAATGTAGCGCTAATTATCGTTAATGCTTGTGCGCTAACTGCACTCGACTTCAGCTTTTTGTGTCATTGGATACCGCACATATTACAAGTTGAAAGTAAAAGGTTTTTGCTTGCGTGCTAACTGGACACACGCAAAAAGCCAAACTTAAAATATCACAATTGTGTTAATGCATTCTCCCATAGACTTCAATTGAGGTTGAAAAGTGGGAAAAAAGGATAAACATACTGTAAAATATTCTAAATAATTCTTAGAATATATCTATGTATTTTACAGTGTGTTTATTAATTTTTAATAATTTATATAATTTTTAAAAAATATTTTATATGTAATATTTCAATAACGCGCCATAAGAATACTCTTATGTGCGCAAACATCGCGTTAAGATCTAAATTGAGAAATGCATATTTTACATTCCTATGTTCTTTACGTAGACAGAAATGTACACTTTATTATTAAATATATATTTCTCTCTCTCTCTCTCTCTCTCTCTCTCTATATATATATATATATATATATATATATATATATATATATATATATCTGATAATGTTCATGTAAAATACATATCTATACCGATATATCTATAGGAATATATATGTAGGTATAGGTATATACACACATATATATATATATATATATATATATATATATATATATATATATATATATATATATATATATATATATATATATATATATAAATATATATTCAAAGGGACATAAAACCCAAACATTTTCTTTCATGATACAGATAGATTATACATTTTTAAACAACTTTCCAATTAACATCTGTTATTTATTTTGCTTCATTCTCTTGGCATATTTTATTGAAAAAGAAGCAGCAATACACTCCTGGGAGCTAGCTGAACACATTTGTAAGTCAATGAAAATTGACATACAAGTTCAGCTAACAATTAGCAGCCAGCTCCATTCTCCTGAGCTTATCAAGAGGGTTAAGCAAATTAGATAATAGAAGTAAATTGGAAAGATTCTATCTGAATCATGAATCGTATCCTGTAAGTGAAGAACATTGGAATGTTAAATATGTACAGTAAATATACAGTAAAACACATAAATTCCTAGATAGATATGTAGTGTACACACATATAAACACACGCATATATATTTGTATATGTATCTGTTAAAGCCCTTTACAGCCTATTTTTTTCTTTTCTCACGTCTGAGACCTCATATCTTTGAGCCCTTGTAACTTTTGTATGCATTTATTTTTAATATTTTTATTAGACAGTGTTATTTTGAGTGTAACTATATTTTTAAATGAATTTTTGAGGGGGGCGTAGCCAACTACTGAAGCTACAAGACACACTATTACAGAGCTCCTGAAATGTGTCTATTAAAACTTTGATTTTCGAGGTCTGGGTAGCTTATATGCCTCTTGCCAACATTGCCCTTGGGATGGAGGAATTATCTATACACTTTCATTCCCTATTGGAGGGTTTGATCGATAAATTTGACAGTCACTCTTATAGCTTGAGGGCTACCATCATAGAGATGCGTAATAAAGACGGCATCTCCTACCTTTCTAACTGCGACTCTCACGCAGCAAGCCAGATGGAAGATTCACGGCCCACTCAACATCCTCCTAAGGGACCGCAGGATAGGCAGGTCAGAGGGGATTCTACTAGCACTTCCCCCGAAGGTGCAGGTGGTGACACGATGCAGCCAGGCATAGTTGACCTGTCCCACATCTCTACCGCTTCTCCGGGAACTGAAAGAATTATGCAGACCCTCACTGGACAACATCCCCAGTTCCCTCACCCTCCTTACCTAAATATGAACGCCACTCTCACATTTAACACCCTTAAGGCTTTGGCTGCTTTGACATGGCTGCATGGGGAGGAGATCATAGCCTCATATAACTGGAGCAGCAACATCAGCCTGAACACAGGAACCATTAACACTGCCAGACCTCTTTCATTGATACGAGATCTCAACCCACATACCGACACTTACCGGCCGCCCAGATTTACCCTGCAGCCGGATTCTGATATCTCCTTAGGCCGGTCCATAAAGATAGGAGTAGGATGAACCCAGGAGCTGCGCAGCTGGGACACTCGCTTCAATTTCAGGCTTTCTTTTTTAAAGTCAAATAAGGAACCCCGAGGGGAACCGAGAGCGGGGTGCGCTACAAAATAAAATCAATCAAAACTGTGCACAAACCATAAACCTTTGTGTAGACGGATGGTGATAAAAAGACAATGTGCAACCGAATGTACAAGCGGCAAAGCTCCTCTGGTCCTCGGAGTGAAGATTTCTGGAAATTAGAAGTAGAAAAGAGGGCGCCACATAGCGTGATACTGTTGACTCAAAGCAATAAGGGAGAATAATTGTAAAGGCTTACCAAAAGGTTATGCACCGTATTGTAACCGGTGCTAGCAGGCAGACTAACACTCTCAGTGGTTAGCACACTGGGTGGCCTCCGGTATACTTCATACAGGTGGTACTCTGCGTGGCTTGATTTGAAGTATAGGACGTCTGTACAGCTTGTGTGTTAGAGACTGCGGTAGGTAAAAAGATAAAACACCTTTCCAGGAAGGATCAAATGAAAGCCAAAGACAACTTCCGTAAGATAAAAATTGAAATCTTTAATCCATATAACAATTGCTGCTACGCGTTTCTAGACCAATGTCTGGTCTTTTCCTCAGGCATAAAAACAAACCACCTGTATGCAGTATACCGGAGGCCACTCAGTGTGCTAACCACTGATAGTGTTAGTCTGCCTGCTAGCACCGGTTGCAATACGGTGCATAACCTTTTGGTAAGCCTTTACAATTATTCTCCCTTATTGCTTTGAGTCAACAGTATCACGCTATGTGGCGCCCTCTTTTCTACTTCTAATTTCTTTTTTAAAGGTGACTCTTTAAGGTTAAAGTGAGCCTAACATTGGAACTATTAACCCAGCTTTCACTGTGTTATGACTAACTGACATGCTGCAATTCTCTTACATCTCCTCCCGTTGGGATAAACCTTGAACTACCTTTATATTTGCATTAAAGGAACATTAAACCCCAAATTTTTCTTTCATTATTCAAGTAGAGAATACAATTTTAAACAACATTCAAATTTGCTTCTATTGTTTAATTTGCTTCATTCTTTAGCTATCCTTTGTTGAAGAAATAGCAATTCACATGGATTAGCCAATCACACGAGGCATCTATGTGCAGCCACCAATCAGCAGCTTGTGAGCCTATCTAGATATGCTTTCCAGCAAAGGATATCAAGAGAAGGGAGCAATTTAGATAATAGAAGTAAATTAGAAAGTTGTTTAAAATTGCATTCTCTTTCTAAATCATGAAAGAAAAAATGTGTGTTTCATGTCCCTTTAAATACTCAATTAGAGAGGGGAAATATAATGCCTATATTACTCTCTTAATGAGCTCTTGTCCAGTCAGCTTTGTATAGCTTCATTTCATATACAATCCCACACGCTGTTTTATTTGATACTTGTTCTCCAGGATAGCATGTTTTATCTTTAGCTATCTTGCTTGCCTACACAACGAGAGATACCAGGATACAGAGACTGTAGTCTGTCACTTTAAACACAGCGTTGCTACTATGTGTAAGAAAACTGATCACTCTCCAAAAACCCTATATCTCATTCTCTGTGTTTAATGATGTTGTTTGCCAAGACTTTAATTAAAAGCTCTTTTGACTATCACATATAGCCTATTGGCAATGTAAGATTTAGAGAGACTAGTAGACACTGTTCATACCACACCTTTCCCATACTGCATTTAGTATACTACAGCCACTGCCTTTCCACAGGCAGTATAGCTTACAAATTCTATTTATACCACTGGTTATATCTTGAGCAGCCATATAATCCCTAGTAGAGTTCATAGTGTTAAGATGTGAATTACTATTGCCCTATAGTTTATTTCCATAGTTTGACCTAGGGGGGCTACTGGTATTAACCATTTTCTCTTACTGTATTTGTTTGAGAGGGGATGTATCATCTTTAACTACCTTAGAATTATCATATATATATATATATATATATATGCACTTAACTACTTTTGTAGATCCAACAAAAGTGTGATTACATCTCTCTCCTCGAGACCCAGTCTATTGATTCACAAAGTTGTTAGGATCCTACACCTACACATATGTGAATTCATATCATCCTCCACACTAGGCCCACACTAAGAAAGTTTTTCTCATATTATTGTTTGTTACATACTGATTTTTTTTTATAGTAAGTAAGACCTCTTATAATTGTTCAGTGCAGAACGTTATAGTTTTATCTTTATTCTCTCATGTTACTCTTAGTATAACTCAAGGCAGATAACTGTTTATTTTTACACCAAGAGGCCTCTTATTTAACAATAACTGCCACCCCTTATAAACAGACATAGCTCTGGGTATCACATGAGTACACAGTGTTTATTAGCTTACTCATATCTATTTGTAAGCTACATTTGGTTATACTGTATATCAACTAGGTGACTATTTTTCTAATACACTATGCCTATAGCTTCACTAAATAACCTGTAACATGGACATAGTATAACTCTTGGGCCTCACTCAGGCAATTTTGATTTACTTTATTGCAGCCTGTACTAGCATACATCTAAATGTTGGTTGTACTTTATTCTGTACAGAGTTCTTCTATCCTCTACTATACTGCTATTGTATCACTGCATATGCGCTCTTCCTGGTATTAATGCAGATTATATGACATTCTACTACCTCAACTGTAGCGGTGGACCTTTTAGTCACCTCAGTGTTATCATTACAAACTGGATTACATCTTTATTTTTAGTTAGTACAATGGTTAACATATGTCCAGGTTTTTTTCACATATTGTTATCAAGCTCTCACCTTGCAATTACAATAGTGTGTTAAAAGTTGTGAAGTTAGCACCTATTATATGTTTTACACTATATATTTTGTTATTTTTCTATACCACCCAGATTATGGGCTACCCATAATGCTAGCAGGTCTTGTTATCCAGCTACATGAGTGGCCAAAGATATATAGTGATACCTTTTTCTGATGTAATTATATTGGTGATGACCTCTAGTTCTGACTTTTACACTATGGGTAAATCATACCGGGATTGTGTGCGATGGCTAGCATCTACTCATCTTACATTATAACTTACTGTAGAAGTATTTATTCTGTTGTCTCTTATTCACCCATGCCACCCATACCATATGTTCCCATATTGCTCCCCTTATTCTTATTCTCTTACTGGCACACCTTAATAGGCTCCGCCCCTCTCCCCTTCCCCTTCTTTAATATGAGCGGCTCTCGCCCGCTGAACTCCCCCCTCCCATTTACTATGGTCCAAGACCCAATATACTCTGGTATACTATTTCTTAGTTATAAAGATATGTCTGCCATTTGAACTGTCTAAAGGAGCCCTTTTGCCCTAGGTGGCTTCCTTTACATTTGCTCCCCCCCACTGCAGACACAGAGACACTAACACAGTTGCCTTTAAATTTTTGAGCACGGTGGGTGAGACCTTATGTGGACCTATTGGTCAGTAATCACTTCTAATATCCTTATCTTTTTAGTTGTATACTGACTGTATGTATAAATATAATTTCCTTCATTTTTGTATTCTAAGGAGATCTCTATAGATTTATACTGAGCCGATATATTCAGTTGTTTGTATATATGTATTTGCTACCTAAATATTATGTTATTTCTATTCTATATGTTATTTGCCATCATTATTAGTGACTGTAGGACTGTCATCACTAGTTTTTTTTACTGTTTTGCCCACATTATCAATATATATAATTTGTTCATGTTAAACCTCTCTCCTCCCTTTCCCGCCGATGCTTACTGCCTGCGGGTCATATCCCTACTCCTTTTTCCAGCATCGCCTATAGATGGCACTCCCCTAGGAGAGGGGCTCATCCAGAGATTCCCTATGCTCCAAACACTCTAATGTCCCCCACTCCACATAATACTGTAGAGTGACTATTGAGGCCCATTACTTCCCATAATTAAGTTTTAGATCTCTCTTAGCTGCATATGCTACACATTTGCTATTACTTTCTCGTTATATGAGCATAACACTTAATTTGGATAATTAATTTACCCTGATAGAGCCGTGTCCCTCCCTATTAGTTTTGTAAACAACAGGTCCCTCCTGCGATGCCCACCCTTACAACCATATAGTAAGTCCTTACATACCAACTCTTCTGTCCTGTATGGCTCCACCCCCCCCCATTCCCTTCCCCACTCCACTTTGAGCGGCTCTTGCCCGCTGCGCTCCCTTACCACTCTCCCCGCTAATTTGCTCCAAAAGCAGCCAAACACAAGCTAATCCACATCTATCATACTTTTACTAGGTTATATAACGTTATGAATGCTCTTTATGACAATGTGGAGAATGTAATCTATTTTCCCCCTTCCCCTACCCCCATAAAACCAACCCCCCTTGTTTCTATATTTCTTACATAAATATTTTATGGTGTATTTATCTATCACAAGGTGGGGTCACTTCTAGTCTGCATATCATATAAAATATAAAATTGAGGTCTTAATCTTGATAGTCCAAACTCTTTGCTAATGCCTCTAATAAATAGGATTTATATGCCTCTTCTATTTAGCTCTACTGCCTAGTAAACTTCCATGCTTTTTCATAACACTAACCAACCATAGCTTCCCCATCCTTTTACTACTCATCATCGAGTGTCACTCTTTAAACTCATGCATGTATACTATGTTGGTATTGTTTACCTGGCAAGTTCATGGTATTAGCACTGTACTTTTCTTCTCTGTTACTATTGTTTGATGTGTCATTATTGTTACACTTGTTTATGACTTCAATAAAAAGCTATCTTTAAAAAAAAAAAATTAAAAAAAAAATGAATTTTTGATGGTTTTTGTGCAACTTTTATTTGAACGTAACAGTTAACCAGCGCTCTGAAGTCACACTAAGTTCAATTGCACTCAAGCAAACGAGTTTACTTTCAACTTGTAATACGCACGCTACTTCTGACAAGCATAAATACCTGCTTGCGCACAATTCGTAATCTAGCCCTATGTGTTTAAAATAGTTAAAGTACTCACAGCCCAAAATTCCTGTTTTTAATTGTCATGCTTAATAATATAGACATTTGTATTGCAATCTTCTTACAGTAATAGAAATATTACAACTTTCTTCAAATATATTTTTGTTTTTATTTTTAAAAATATTACAAATTGTTTATGCCATTATTCAGCAAAGACAAATCTCATTCTGTACAAAGATATTTTAAACCTTTTACATTATGAGAATAAATAAAAACATTTTACTTTTCAATTGGCACTTTTTCATGGCAAACAATACAGCAGTAGACAATGTAATTTATTTATTTCTTAAGAGTTGTTTTCCCATAATATGAATTAAAAAAAAACAACAACAATGTATACACCCAAGTAAACCCTACATAACTGATAAGAAAATATTTCTGAGCAGTAATCTCATTGATATGAATATTATTAAACAGAGTGGGTTTTGATCTGTATTGTGCAACTACTCACACTTCCGGTGAACAAAAGAAATGAGAATCAGGAAGTGTCCTGCAGTCAGATTTGCAGATATGTGACCGGATGCTTATTCATAGAGATTAGGAGACGAAAGGGTATTTTCAATAATGATTTAATTTATTTCATGTAAAACAAGTGATTTTGCAAACGTCTTTTTTGTGTCATATATTAGTTACTTTAATAAACCTCTTTCCTAAAGAAAAAAAGTAAGATAAAAAAGTATGTTTTATGGCTCAAACCATACAACACTATAATCAGTATAAATATCTCATAGTTACTATGGGTATAAAAGTAGAAATGTAATCCAACACGTGACTCACAATGCTCCAAAGCAATAAGGAACATTAGAAGATTTTGACTCCAGAGTAACTCCCAAATCTAATTGCTTGGATGACTTTCCATATGACAAAACCCAACAGCAAATAAAAATAATATACTGAAAACAAAGGCCACAATGTATATCAGATACCAAGTACAATATTGATGTTTCTCATCACTGTAATAAATGTCACAGCTATACAAGAATGATAAGCTGTGAAATGGGTGTGCACTTATCCTACATATACTCTCTCATACACATCTTCTGCTTCCGTGAAAGTCTTGAGAATTGACGGATTGTCCCAGCATTACACTGTTGCTCTGAAAAACCCCTCAAACTATTATTTCTAAGAACTACTTGTTGGTAACCTCTGCTCCTTGCCATTGCCTCCATAGAGTCATGCTGGTCTTCCCTTCTACTTGTCACTACCTGTACATTGTATCCTGAAGTTTTTACCTGCTAACTGTGTTTTGATGATCATAGCATGATTGCAATTCAATCTGTTGTTCCATTGTGTCCATTTCCCTTTAGTATGCTGCCTAGTTTGAAATATGTTAGTCTCATAAAATCATACAATTTCACAAGAAATTTGTATTTCAATTTGAATAAAATAATAATTTACTTAAAGGGGCATTAAACCCAATAATTTTCTTTCATGATTCAGATAGAGAATACAATTTTAAATAGCATTCCAATTTACTTCTGTTATCTAATTTGCTTCATTCTTTAGATATCCTTTGTTGAAGAAATAGCAATGGACATGGGTAAGCCAATCACACGAGGCATCTATGTGCAGCCACCAATCAGCAGCTTCGTTCGGCCCTTGATAATTCAGCCCCTTAGTCTTTTCTGTATGCAGAAAAGCAAGAACAGATTCACCTCTGCTTCTATCTTGGTGTGAATTGCTAACCTAATGTTATTAAGAGATTGGTAATCATCATAATTAACCATTTGCAAACTGGCTATTTTTTGTTCTTAACAATTTTAAGAAAGCCTATGTAAATGTGTGAGTTGCACACTTAATTTTTTTTTTTTTGAAAGACAGAAATTATAGGTTTAGATTACAAGCGGAGCGCCATCTGGTATTACAAGTCAATGGTAAAATATTTTTACCAGAGAATGTTAATACGGCCGACATTTTTTTAAGGCACCCTTTACTTTCAATGAATAGAGTGGGTGCACTTACATTGCTTATTTTGTAAGTGAAAAGTTATGTGTTGCACATAAAAGCAACACATAATACCTCTGAAAAATTAGGCGTGCCTGGAAACCTAAAATATTTGCCTTAGAATAATAGTATAACAAAACATGTGTAATAATTTATATTAAAGGGATAGAAAGATCAGAAATTAAATAAGCATGGATGCATTTCAACTTAAAACATAAGCATTTCTGCAATATACTTCAATTAGCAAAAATGCTTCTAATAAAAGTTGTTACTCTTTTTCTGTGCACCAGTATTTAGACAATCTGAGAAGCTGTGGTGTTGGAATATTGGTGCATGTGACCTCACAGCATATGTGCGTATGCCACAGAAAAACAAAGTATGTTACACACATACGTACATCTTAACTTTAAAATATGTCAAACTATATTTTAATATATATATATATAAACATTTTCAACAAGTGTTTTTAAAGCACCATTTCAATTTTGAACTGAAAACAAAATGGCGACTATGGCCCCATTTTCAATATAGTATATAATATATAGTATATATATAATCAGGAGAGGAGATCAGGCTATGGTCTTGTAAACTGCTACTTCCTTGCCCCTTCAGATCTTTCATTACCTAATGACTGATTTGTTGACTATGTGCAGAGGAGGAAATCCGTGACTGCAACTGTCCTCTGCTATCCAGCTGATTTTCTGCAGTTGTGTCAAGCACAATTGAATGGGTTGCCGGCATTGAAGAGAAAAGGCAGTTAGGAACTCCCCACCTCCCCTGGAACTGAAGAAAACAGCACAGGGAGGGAACAGGCAGTGTACAGAATGTATAGATCCAGGCAGCTTGGGTTGATGCCATACATTAAATTGCACATTCAAAATTAAAAAACCCCAAAAATGGTGTCCAATGTCCCTTTAAAGAGAGACTATGTTCAAAACTAATTGAGCCTTACTTAACTTATCTTTTCTAGCCGATCACCAGTAGGATTTCCTACCATTGACATACATAGCTATGTTACACGTTCCAATGCATGTTGTCCCACACAGCAAAAGAAAACGGCTAGCAATACAGAAAACACGCTTGTCTAGTTTTTTAGTGATTTGTTTATTTACTAGTCCTAAAGCCCATTTTTTGCAGTACAGCAGCCTCACCCCTTGCTCTATCTCTCTGTCCCCCTCTCTTTTGTGCTCTCTCTCTCCCCCTCTCTTTTGTGCTCTTTCTCTCCCCTCTCTTTTGTGCTCTTTCTCTCCCCTCTCTTTTGTGCTCTTTCTCTCCCCTCTCTTTTGTGCTCTTTCTTCCCCCTCTCTTGTGTGCTCTTAATGCCCCCTCTCTTTTATTCTCTTTCTGCCCCCTCTCTTTTGTGCTCTTTCTCTCCCCTCTCTTTTGCGCTCTTTCTCTCCCCTCTCTTTTGTGCTCTTTCTTCCCCCTCTCTTGTGTGCTCTTAATGCCCCGTCTCTTTTATTCTCTTTCTGCCCCCTCTCTTTTGTGCTCTTTCTGCCCCTCTCTTTTGTTCTCTTTCTGCACCCTCTCTTTTGTGCTCTTTTTGCCCCTCTCTTTTGTTCTCTTTCTGCCCCTCTCTTTTGTGCTCTTTCTGTCCCTCTCTTTTGTTCTCTTTCTGCACCCTCTCTTTTGTGCTCTTTTTGCCCCTCTCTTTTGTGCTCTTTCTGCCCCTCTCTTTTGTTCTCTTTCTGCATCCTCTCTTTTGTGCTCTTTCTCCCCCTCTCTTTTGTGCTCTTTCTGCCCCCTCTCTTTTGTGCTCTTTCTGCCCCCTCTCTTTTGTGCTCTTTCTGCCCCTCTCTTTTGTGCTCTTTCTGCCCCTCTCTTTTGTTCTCTTTCTGCCCTCCTCTTGTGTGCTCTTTCTGCCCACTCTCTTTTGTGCTCTTTCTGACCCTCTCTTTTGTGCTCTTTCTCCCCCCTCTCTTTTGTGCTCTTTCTCCCTCTCTCTTTTGTGCTCTTTCTGCCCCTCTCTTTTGTGCTCTTTCTGCCCCTCTCTTTTGTGCTCTTTCTGGCCCTCTCTTTTGTGCTCTTTCTGCCCCCTCTCTTTTGTGCTCTTTCTCCCCCTCTCTTTTGTGCTATTTCTTCCCCCTCTCTTTTGTGCTCTTTCTGCCCCCTCTCTTTTGTGCTCTTTCTGCCCCCTCTCTTTTGTGCTCTTTCTGCCCCTCTCTTTTGTGCTCTTTCTGCCCCTCTCTTTTGTTCTCTTTCTGCCCACCTCTTGTGTGCTCTTTCTGCCCACTCTCTTTTGTGCTCTTTCTCCCCCTCTCTTTTGTGCTCTTTCTCCCCCCTCTCTTTTGTGCTCTTTCTCCCTCTCTCTTTTGTGCTCTTTCTGCCCCTCTCTTTTGTGCTCTTTCTGCCCCTCTCTTTTGTGCTCTTTCTGGCCCTCTCTTTTGTGCTCTTTCTGCCCCCTCTCTTTTGTGCTCTTTCTCCCCCTCTCTTTTGTGCTATTTCTTCCCCCTCTCTTTTGTGCTCTTTCTCCCCCTCTCTTTTGTGCTCTTTCTGCCCCCTCTTTTTTGTGCTCTTTCTCCCACTCTCTTTTGTGCTCTTTCTCCCCCTCTCTTTTGTGCTCTTTCTCCCCCTCTCTTTTGTGCTCTTTCTCCCCCTCTCTTTTGTGCTCTTTCTCCCCCTCTCTTTTGTGCTCTTTCTCCCCCTCTCTTTTGTGCTCTTTCTCCCTCTCTCTTTTGTGCTCTTTCTGCCCCTCTCTTTTGTGCTCTTTCTCCCCCCTCTCTTTTGTGCTCTTTCTCCCTCTCTCTTTTGTGCTCTTTCTCCCCCTCTCTTTTGTGCTCTTTCTCCCCCTCTCTTTTGTGCTCTTTCTCCCCCTCTCTTTTGTGCTCTTTCTCCCCTCTCTCTTTTGTGCTTTTTCTGCCCCTTCTCTTTTGTTCTCTTTCTACCCCTCTCTTTTGTGCTCTTTCTGCCCCTCTCTTTTGTGCTCTTTCTCCCCCCTCTCTTTTGTGCTCTTTCCCCAGCTCTTTTGCTCTCTCGACCCTTTTTTTTGCTCTGTCTTCCGTCTCTTTTGTGCACTCTCTCTACCGACCACGCCCCCGTTATGCCCTCTCCGTCCGGTCACACCCCGGTCATGCACGTGTCACGCCCAGCCATGCCCCGGCCCCGTCTACTCCCTCCGAACAGCAGATCAGGTTAGTTTGTGTAAGTCCAGGTCTGTTTGTCCTTGCACTGTCTCTTCTGTGCATGCAGCTTCAGACAAACACACTTGGCTTTTTATGTTATAGGATTTTCCTTTCAAAAAAAATTTAGTTTTATTTTAGTCTAGAGTGGACTTTATCATAGAGGCTGTTTTTTTATTTGTATTTGTTTGTTTTTGTAATATTTCTAAAACATTGTTGTGATGCCAGTATCTTTGACAGTGGAACTTGTTCTATGACACAAGTAGTTGCCGCCCTTCTGAGGGTCGGGTACACATATTTATGAATTACAAAGCTATGATATACTGGCATATGTAGGCCAAACTGGCGATGTTCAGAAATCTGCGCAACTACACATTTCTGGTGTCGCAGTACTTTACGCCAGTATATTGCAAGTGTTTGTTTTGACTTCACACGTAAAAGTTCAAACAGTGCCTTTCCAAACGATCCCTCTCACATCTCAGAAACAGCAGGGGAAGTATAGTGGGTAATCAGGGTGTGCATTGTCTGTCAGCTGTTTTAAGGCTGCAGATGTGAGGTTGTGCTGTTTGTGATTGGTTTGACACACTTGCAGAGGGCTGATACTGGTTTGATTTATTAAGTGGCCGTGCAAGGGTTAAATGTGCTGCTGAAATGTATGTGAGTGCGCATGCATTAGATGTTTGTGAAGCCTTCCAGGGACTTACACTGCTTTTTTACTGTACACAAGAGTTGCTGCACCTGCCTATGTGGGGCATCCTGAAACTGGAGTAAAATATATCCATTGATCCATTCAAGTTCATGCCGACGCCAGTTCTATGTTAGTCTATGGGAATAAAAAATGCTAACGCCGTATAAAATCTACACACGTAACTAGTGTGCTGCTCCGGGTTTGTGATTGTGCGATTTGAGAAAAAAATGTTGTTTGCGCAAGTCGTCAACTATGTGATAGAGGTGCATATTTTCTAAAAACCAAGGTAACTCTGTAAAGAGACAGATGCTTTGAATTCTTTCAAATACTGAAATTGATGCCTATTTCAGTGTGCTTTAGCTTGGATAAAAGGTTTTTGAAAATATCAAAAAAAGTATAATCAGTTTATTAATCACTTACATAAGGCGTCGAAAATAATAGGTAAGCCAAACAAATACAATCTAAGGGCAGTATATCTATTAAAACAAGTAACAACTTGAAATTCTATAAAATGTAGTTCCTTGAAAAAGTTGCTATGGCTGAGAAATAAACATTGGATACTAAATGAAATCAGTGTATGCCATAATACAGACACACACACACATAAATAAATAAATATATATATATATATATATATATATATATATATATATTACACGTGGTATACAAAGAAGAAAACTAATTAACAAAACAGAATCATAAACACACAAATGACAATTTCATACTTATAGTCCATCATTTGTACCCTGCAAATGTATTGAATGCTAGCGATATGTAGTTGTAAAGGACAGAGAGAAGAAACAGTTTTTATATAACATTAAGACACTAAAAATATGTGCAATTGGTGCAGACCCTCATTAACATAGTAAATCAGTATTAGAAAGAAAGATATATCAGGATATAATCCGAATCCTGAGACAGAGGGGTCTATTTATCAAAGCGTCAACTGAAAATACGCTTGAATTCCGCATCATAATTGTTGCAAGATTGATCCGCCGTAGTTATCAAAGCATTAAGATCGGCAAATGTTGAACTTTGTGACGTAAAATATGATCCCGCAATCTCAATCCGACGCAGATTGATGCGAGTTGAAAATAGTGGTATTCGAGCGGATTTGTGTTCGTTTGCCCTCCTATTCGAAACTATTTGAAGCTCTCAATAAGTTATCAAAAATTCTACATTTATGCTAGCGTCTTTTCCGGCTCAGCATACCTAGTTTCAATCCGCAACCCTTGAGGTTGCGGATGCCATAGAACTCAATGGGAGTCTGAAAACACAGAAAGCTTATGTTCGAGGCTGAAAGAGAATAAAGTATATTACATAATAAAAGTAAATTAGAAACTTTATTAAATGTGTATACCCTTTCTAAATCAAACAATATTATTGCTCCATAGTGATGTCGCGAATAGTTCGCCGGCGAATAGTTCCCGGCGAACATAGCTTGTTCGAGTTCGCTGCAACGGGCGAACATATGCGATGTTCGATCCGCCCCCTATTTGTCATCATTTAATAATACTTTGACCCTGTACCTCACAGTCAGCAGACACATTCCAGCCAATTAGCAGCAGACCCTCCCTTCCAGACCCTCCTACCTCCTGGACAGCATGCATTTTAGATTCATTCGGAAGCTGCATTGTTAGTGAGAGGAGGGACACTGTAATTGCTGCTAATTTAATAGGGAAATCGATAACATGCTAGTGTATTCAGTGTCCACTACAGTCCTGAAGGACTCATCTGATCTCTGCTGTAAGGACAGCACCCCAAAAAGCCCTTTTTAGGGCTAGAACATAAGTCTGCTTTTTTTTTTCCTGTGTAATCTAATTGCAGTTGCCTGCCTGCCAGCGTGTGTGTCAGGCTCACAGCGTATACTGTGCCCACTTGCTCAATGCCACCACTCATATCTGGTGTAACAGTAGTGTAGATTTAAAAAAAAAACAACACTTTTTTGACTGTGTTAAATAATAGCAGTCAGTTTCCTTCACACGTGTGCGTTTCAGTGCCTGCCTGCCTGCCAGGGCACAGCGTCACACCAGTGCAACTCATATCTGGTGTAACAGTAGTGTAGATTTTAAAAAAATAACACTTTTTTGACTGTGTTAAATAATAGCAGTCAGTTTCCTTCACACATGTGCGTTTCAGTGCCTGCCTGCCAGGGCACAGTGTCACCCCAGTGCAACTCATATCTGGTGTAACAGTAGTGTAGATTTAAAAAAAACAACACTTTTTTGACTGTGTTAAATAATAGCAGTCAGTTTCCTTCACACGTGTGCGTTTCAGTGCCTGCCTGCCAGGGCACAGTGTCACCCCAGTGCAACTCATATCTGGTGTAACAGTAGTGTACATTTAAAAAAACAACACTTTTTTGACTGTGTTAAATAATAGCAGTCAGTTTCCTTCACACGTGTGCGTTTCAGTGCCTGCCTGCCAGGGCACAGTGTCACCCCAGTGCCACCACTCATATCTGGTTTAACAGTAGTGTAGATTTAAAAAAAAAAACACCTTTTTGACTGTGTTAAATAATAGCAGTCATTTTCCTTCACACGTGTGCGTTTCAGTGCCTGCCTGCCTGCCAGGGCACAGTGTCACCCCAGTGCAACTCATATCTGGTGTAACAGTAGTGTACATTTAAAAAAAACAACACTTTTTTGACTGTGTTAAATGATAGCAGTCAGTTTCCTTCACACGTGTGCGTTTCAGTGCCTGCCAGGGCACAGTGTCACCCCAGTGCAACTCATATCTGGTGTAACAGTAGTGTAGATTTAAAAAAACAACACTTTTTTGAATGTGTTAAATAATAGCAGTCAGTTTCCTTCACACGTGTGGGTTTCAGTGCCTGCCAGGGCACAGTGTCACCCCAGTGCAACTCATATCTGGTGTAACAGTGGTGTAGATTTTAAAAAAACAACACTATTTTGACTGTGTTAAATAATAACAGTCAGTTTCCTTCACACATGTGCGTTTCAGTGCCTGCCTGCCAGGGCACAGT
Organism: Bombina bombina; assembly: GCF_027579735.1. Classification (NCBI taxonomy): domain Eukaryota; kingdom Metazoa; phylum Chordata; class Amphibia; order Anura; family Bombinatoridae; genus Bombina; species Bombina bombina. The sequence goes on from NC_069502.1 coordinate 1,051,610,119, forward strand.
GTCACCCCAGTGCAACTCATATCTGGTGTAACAGTAGTGTAGATTTAGAAAAAAAAAAAACACTTTTTTGACTGTGTTAAATAATAGCAGTCAGTTTCCTTCACACTTGTGCGTTTCAGTGCCTGCCTGCCAGGGCACAGTGTCACCCCAGTGCAACTCATATCTGGTGTAACAGTAGTGTAGATTTAGAAAAAAAAAAACACTTTTTTGACTGTGTTAAATAATAGCAGTCAGTTTCCTTCACATGTGTGCGTTTCAGCGCCTGCCTGCCTGCCAGGGCAAAGTGTCACCCCAGTGCAACTCATATCTGGAGTAACAGTAGTGTACATTTAAAAAAAAAAACACCTTTTTGACTGTGTTAAATAATAGCAGTCATTTTCCTTCACACGTGTGCGTTTCAGTGCCTGCCTGCCAGGGCACAGTGTCACCCCAGTGCAACTCATATCTGGTGTAACAGTAGTGTACATTTAAAAAAAACAACACTTTTTTGACTGTGTTAAATGATAGCAGTCAGTTTCCTTCACACGTGTGCGTTTCAGTGCCTGCCAGGGCACAGTGTCACCCCAGTGCAACTCATATCTGGTGTAACAGTAGTGTAGATTTAAAAAAACAACACTTTTTTGACTGTGTTAAATAATAGCAGTCAGTTTCCTCCACACGTGTGGGTTTCAGTGACTGCCAGGGCACAGTGTCACCCCAGTGCAACTCATATCTGGTGTAACAGTAGTGTACATTTAAAAAAAAAACAACACTTTTTTGACTTTGAAATAATAGCAGTCAGTTTCCTTCACACGTGTGCGTTTCAGTGCCTGCCAGGGCACAGTGTCACCACAGTGCAACTCATATCTGGTGTAACAGTAGTGTACATTTAAAAAAACAAAAAAACTTTTTTGACTGTGTTAAATAATAGCAGTCAGTTTCCTTCACACGTGTGCGTTTCAGTGCCTGCCTGCCAGGGCACAGTGTCACCCCAGTGCAACTCATATCTGGTGTAACAGTAGTATAGATTTAAAAAAAAAAAACCACTTTTTTGACTGTGTTAAATGATAGCAGTCAGTTTCCTTCACACGTGTGCGTTTCAGTGCCTGCCAGGGCACAGTGTCACCCCAGTGCAACTCATATCTGGTGTAACAGTAGTGTAGGATGTCGCGAACATAAAAATTTGGGTTTGCGAATGGCGAACGCGAACTTCCGCAACTGTTCATGAACGGGCGAACCGGGCCAACCGCCATAGACTTCAGTAGGCAGGCGAACTTTAAAACCCACAGGGACTCTTTCTGGCCACAATAGTGATGAAAAAGTTGTTTCAAGGGGACTAACACCTGGACTGTGGCATAAAACTCCCATGGAAAATTACATGGTTAATGCAGAGTCTGTTTTTAAGCCATAAAGGGCATAAATCACCTAACATTCCTAAATTGTTTGGAATAACGTGCTTTAAAACATCAGGTATGATGTTGTATCGATCAGGTAGTGTAAGGGTTACGCCCGCTTCACAGTGACAGACCAAACTCCCCGTTTAAAGGGACAGTCTACACCAGAATTTTTATTGTTTTAAAAGATAGATAATCCCTTTATTACCCATTTCCCAGTTTTGCATAACTAACACATTTATAATAATATACTTTTAACCTCTGTGATTATCTTGTATCTAAGCCTCTGCAAACTGCCCCTTTTTTCAGTTCTTTTGACAGACTTGCAGTCTAGCCAATCAGTGCCTGCTCCCAGATAACTTCTCGTGCACGAGCACAGTGTTATCTATATGAAATACATGAACTAACACCCTCTAGTGGTGAAAAACTGAAAAGAGGTGGGCTTCAAGGTCTAAGAAATTAGCATATGAACCTCCTAGGTTAAGTTTTCAACTAAGAATACCAAGAGAACAAAGCAAAATTGGTGATAAAAGTAAATTGGAAAATTGTTTAAAATGACATGCTCTATCTGAATCATGAAAGTTTATTTTGGCCTAGACTGTCCCTTTAACGCACCGCAAACAACCGCAAACAGCCCATTTGCACAACCGCAAACTCCCCATTTGCACAAGGTTGGATACCAAGCTAGCCATGTCCCTTTCCTTGTCTTCACTGATGTCATTGAAGGTCTCTTCCTCCACCCATTCACGTACAACACCAAGGGTCCCCGAAAGATGACAACAAGCCCCCTGGGACGCCTGCTGTGTTTGGTCTTCCACCTCCTCAAAGCCACCTTCCTTCTCTGACTCCTCTTCCTCAGCCTCCTCTCTCTGCATTGCCTCTCTCTGCGTTATTATAAGGTGTGTTAAGTAGTACTATTCCTATCAGTTTAATCCCTGTTACGTCCCCTATCAGGGGACGTGTATATGGCATCGATTTTAGGAACCGGGAGATGGAAAAAGATGCTTGGTCGGTCCTCCTACTTCAAATTTGGGGCACTGCACGTGCAATCTAATGTGCCACCAGATATGAGTTGCACTGGGGTGACACTGTGCCCTGGCAGGCAGGCACTGAAAAGCACACGTGTGAAGGAAACTGACTGCTATTATTTAACACAGTCAAAAAAGTGTTGTTTTTTTAAAATGTACACTACTGTTACACCAGATATGAGTTGCACTGGGGTGACACTGTGCCCTGGCAGGCAGGCACTGAAACGCACACGTGTGAAGGAAACTGACTGCTATTATTTAACACAGTCAAAAAAGTGTTGTTTTTTTTTAATCTACACTACTGTTACACCAGATATGAGTGGTGGCACTGGGAAAGTGGGCACAATATACGCTGTGAGCCTGACACACACGCTGGCAGGCAGGCAACTGCAATTAGATTACACAGGAAAAAAAAAAAGCAGCCCTAAAAAGGGCTTTTTGGGTTGCTGTCCTTACAGCAGAGATCAGATGAGTCCTTCAGCACTGTAGTGGACACTGAATACACTAGCCTAGCTATAGATTTCCCTATTAATCAGCAGCAGCTACACTGTCCCTCCTCTCCCTAAGAATGCAGCTTCCGAATGAATCTAAAATGGATGCTGTGCAGGAGGTAGGAGGGTCTGGGAGGGAGGGTCTGCTGCTGATTGGCTGGAATGTGCCTGCTGATTGTAAGGTACAGGGTCAAAGTATTACTCAATGATGACGAATAGGGGGCAGATCGAACATCGCATATGTTAGACCGCCGCGGTGAACACAAACATGCTATGTTCGCCGGAAACTATTCGCCGGCAAACTATTCGCGACATCACTAGTGTAGATTTTAAAAAAAACAACACTTTTTTGACTGTGTTAAATAATAGCATTCAGTTTCCTTCACACGTGTGCGCTTCAGTGCCTGCCAGGGCACAGTGTCACACTAGTGCAACTCATATCTGGTGTAATAGTAGTGTACATTTAAAAAAAACAACACTTTTTTGACTGTGTTAAATGATAGCAGTCAGTTTCCTTCACACGTGTGCTTTTCAGTGCCTGCCTGTAATAGATTGAATTGCAGTTAGTTGTCTGCAAGCGTGTGTGTCAGGCCTACAGCGTCTACTCTGCCAACTTCTGCCAGTGCACAGTGCCACTCATATCACAGTAGCTTGCACGCATAGTACCACTAATCGAAACAAAAATGGCAGGCAGAGGCAGGCCACCCCGCAGGGGCCGTTGTGTTCGTGGTGCTGTGATTCCCTTTGGCCCTAGAATAATGCTCAGTGTTCAGAGGCTACGTACCCCGAACTCGAACAGTTCTGAGGACATAGTTGACTGGCTAACACAGGACACCCAATCTTCTACAGCTTCCGCTCGGAACCTTGACTCACCATCCTCCTCCAGCTTAGCTTCAGGCACCTCTCAAGTTACCATTCGCCCGCCTGCCAACACTAGCACCACAGCCGCTTCACTTGATCTGTCAGAGGAGTTATTTACATATCAGTTGGAAGAAATGAGTGATAGTGATACGCAACCATTATTGCCAGAGGATGTAGATAACAGGGATATGTCTCAGACAGGCAGCATTACACAGATGGACGTATGGTGTGATGATGATGATGTTGTACCCACTGCTGCTTACTTTGTTGAGTTGTCAGATACAAGTGAAGCGGTTGATGATGACGATGCGTCCATGGATGTCACGTGGGTGCCCACTAGAAGAGAAGAAGAAGAGGGGGAAAGTTCAGATGAGGAGACAGAGAGGAGGAGGAGACGAGTTGGAAGGAGGGGGAGGTCGTCGCAAGGAGCTAGTGGCACAGTCAGACAGCATGCATCGGCACCCGGGGTCAGCCAGACAGCACGCCAATCAACGCATGCTGTTGCCACCACCAGAATGCCGTCATTGCAGAGCTCAGCAGTGTGGCATTTTTTTTGTGTGTGTCTGCCTCTGACAACAGCGATGCCATTTGCAACCTGTGCCAAAAGAAACTGAGTCGTGGGAAGTCCAACACCCACCTAGGTACAACTGCTTTGCGAAGGCACATGACCGCACATCACAAACACCTATGGGATCAACACATGAGTACAAGCAGCACACAAACTCAAAGCCGCCATCCTCCTCCTGGTCCAGCATCTTCAGCCACATCAACCACTGCTGTCCTCCTTGCCCCCTCTCAACCATCTGCCACTCCATGTCTCGCCTTGAGCAGTTCCTGCTCATCTGCCCACAGTCAGGTGTCTGTCAAGGACATGTTTGAGCGTAAGAAACCAATGTCACAAAGTCACCCCCTTGCCCGCCATCTGACAGCTGGCTTGACTGAACTCTTAGCCCGTCAGCTTTTACCATACAAGCTGGTGTAGTCTGAGGCGTTCCAAAAATTTGTAGCTATTGGGACACCGCAGTGGAAGGTACTCGGCCGAAATTTCTTCGCACAAAAGGCAATCCCCAACCTGTACTCGATTGTGCAAAAGGAAGTAATGGCATGTCTGGCACACAGTGTTGGGGCAAGGGTCCATCTGACCACTGACACCTGGTCTGCAAAGCATGGTCAGGGCAGGTATATCACCTACACTGCGCATTGGGTAAATCTGCTGATGGCTGCCAAGCATGAAATGCGTGGCTCTGCAGAGGAGTTGGTGACACCGCCACGACTTGCAGGCAGGCCTGCTGCCACCTCCTCTACTCCTCCTACTTCATCCTCTTCCATAACCTCCTCGGCTGAGTCCTCTTCTGCTGCTGCATCTTGCTCCACATCAACAGCACCCCCACAGCTCCCCAGGTACTATTCCACATCCTGGATATGGCAGTGTCACGCCGTATTGGGGTTGACTTGCCTGAAAGCAGAGAGTCACACCGGACCAGCACTCCTGTCCGCCCTGAACGCACAGGTGGATCAGTGGATAACTCCGCACCAACTGGAGATCGGCAAACTGGTTAGTGACAACGGAAGAAATTTTGTGGCGGCATTGAATTTGGGCAAGTTGACACATGTGCCGTGCATGGCACATGTGTGTAATCTGATCGTACAACGCTTTGTGCATAAGTACCCAGGCTTACAGGACATCCTGAAGCAGGCCAGGAAGGTGTGTGGCCATTTCAGGCGTTCCTACACAGCCGTGGCGCACTTTTCAGATATCCAGCAGCGAAACAACATGCCAGTGAGGCGCTTGATTTGCAACAGCCTGACACGTTGGAATTCAACACTCCTAATGTTTGACCGCCTGCTCTAACAAGAAAAAGCCATTAACGGCTATTTGTATAACCGGGGTGCTAGGACAGCCTCTGCGGAGCAGGGAATTTTTTGCCACATTACTGGACGCTCATGCGCAATGCCTGTAGGCTAATGCGTCCTTTTGAGGAGGTGACAAACCTAGGCACCGAAGGCACCATCAGCGACATCATACCATTTGTGTTCTTCCTGGAGCGTGCCCTGCGAATAGTGCTGGATCAGGCCATAGATGAGCGTGAAGAGGAAGAGTTATGGTCACCATCACCACCAGAAACAGCCTTATCAGCATCGCTTGCTAGACCTGCAGCAATGCTGGAAGAGGATTGTGAGGAAGAGGAGTCAGAGGAGGAATGTGGCTTTGAGGAGGAGGGGTAAGAACAACCACAACAGGCATCCCAGGGTGCTCGTTGTCACGTATCTGGTACCCGTGGTGTTGTACGTGGCTGGGGGAAGAAGATACCTTCAGTGAGATCACTGAGGATGAGGAACGGGACATGAGTAGCTCAGCATCCAACCTTGTGCAAATGGGGTCTTTCATGCTGTCATGCCTGTTGAGGGACCCTCGTATAAAAAGGCTGAAGGAGAACGACCTGTACTGGGTGTCCACGCTACTAGACCCCCAGTAAAAGCATAAAGTGCCTGAAATGTTACCGAATTACCGCAAGTATGAAAGGATGCAGCAGTTCCAAAATAAATTAAAAAGTATGCTTTACACAGCATATAAGGGTGATGTCACAGCACAACGGGAATCTAACAGGGGAAGAGGTGAAAGTAATCCTCCTCCTCCCATGACCACGCCGGCAAGGACAGGATGCTTTACAGACGTGTTGTTGATGGAGGACATGCAGAGCTTTTTAAGTCCTAGGCATCGCCACAGCCCTTCGGGGTCCACCCTCAGAGAACGACTCGACTGACAGGTAGCAGACTACCTCGCCTTAACTGCAGATATCAAAACTCTGAGGAGCAATGAACCCCTTGACTACTTAGTGTGCAGGCTTGACCTGTGGCCTGAGCTATCCCAATTTGCGATAGAACTTCTGGCCTGCCCCTCTTCAAGTGTCCTGTCAGAAAGGACCTTCAGTGCAGCAGGAGGTATTGTCACTGAGAAGAGAAGTCGCCTAGGTCAAAAAAGTCTAGATTACCTCACCTTTATTAAGATGAATGAGGGATGGATCCCAAAGGGACTGACAGTGGGCAATACATTCGACTAAAAAAGACCTGATGAGATGAGCTGCCTTGGTCTAAAAATGGTCCACACGCTGCTGTATTTGATCTCTGAATGCCGGATGACTTGCGTGACTTTTCCGCCACCAACTAGGGTTCAAGCCGCAATGTTTTAGGGCATATGCCTGGGAAACAAACATCAATTTTTCTGGCCGCTGCTACAGCAGCGGCTGCAACAATACCTAATTTTTCAGGCATGTGTACATGCCTAGTTTTTCTGGCCTCTGGTGCTGCACTGTGGCTTCAAAAACCAAACCAAAAAAAAGGCACATAACAGGGATTAAACTGATAGGAATAGTACTACTTAACACACCAATCCTATCTGGTGGCACATTAAATTGCATGCGCAGTGCCCCAAATTTGAAGTAGGAGGTCCGACCAAGCATCTTTTTTCATCTTCCGGTTCCTAAAATCGATGCCATATACACGTCCCCTGATAGGGGACGTAACAGGGATTAAACTGATAAGAATTGAACTACTTAACACACCACTCCTATCTGGTGGCACATTAGATTGCACGTGCAGTGCCCCAAATTTGAAGTAGGAGGACCGACCAAGCATCTTTTTACATCTCCCGGTTCCTAAAATCGATGCCATATACACGTCCCCTGATAGGGGACGTAACAGGGATTAAACTGATAAGAATAGTAGTACTTAACACACCACTACTATCTGGTGGCACAGTAGATTGCACGTGCAGTGCCCCAAATTTGAAGTAGGAGGACTGACCAAGCATCTTTTTCCATCTCCCGGTTCCTAAAATCGATGCCATATACACGCCCCCTGATAGGGGACGTCACAAGGATTAAACTGATAGGAATAGTACTACTTAACACACCTTATAATAATGCAGAGAGAGGCAACGCAGAGAGAGGAGTCTGAAGAAGAGGAGTCAGAGGAGGAAGGTGGCTTTGAGGAGGTAGAAGACCAAACACAGCAGGCGTCCCAGGGGGCTTGTTGTCAGCTTTTGGGGACCCTTGGTGTTGTACGTTGCTGGGTGGACGAAGAGACCTTCAATGACATCAGTGAGGACAAGAAACGGGACATGGCTAGCTTGGTATCCAACCTTGTGCAAATGGGGAGTTTGCGGTTGTGCAAATGGACTGTTTGCGGTTGTTTGCGGTGCGTTAAAGGGACAGTCTAGGTCAAAATAAACTTTCATGATTCAGATAGAGCATGTAATTTTAAACAATTTTCCAATTTATTTTTATCACCAATTTTGCTTTGTTCTCTTTGTATTCTTAGTTGAAAGCTTAATCTAGGAGGTTCATATGCTAATTTCTTAGACCTTGAAGCCCACCTCTTTCAGATTGAAAGACTGTGTTAAACTGTGTTAGTTCATGTATTTAATATAGATAACACTGTGCTCGTGCATGAGAAGTTATCTGGGAGCAGGCACTGATTGGCTAGACTGCAAGTCTGTCAAAAGAACTGAAAAAAGGGGCAGTTTGCAGAGGCTTAGATACAAGATAATCACAGAGGTTAAAAGTATATTATTATAAATGTGTTAGTTATGCAAAACTGGGAAATGGGTAATAAAGGGATTATCTATCTTTTAAAACAATAAAAATTCTGGTGTAGACTGTCCCTTTAAATGGGGAGTTTGGTCTGTCACTGTGAATCGGGCGTAACCCTTACACTACCTGATCGATACAACATCATACCTGATGTTTTAAAGCACGTTATTCCAAACAATTTAGGAATGTTAGGTGATTTATCTCCTTTATGGCTTAAAACCAGAGTTTTGCCATGGATCCCCCTCCGGCATGCCACAGTCCAGGTGTTAGTCCCCTTGAAACAACTTTTCCATCACTATTGTGGCCAGAAAGAGTCCCTGTGGGTTTTAAAGTTCGCCTGCCTATTGAAGTCTATGGCGGTTTGCCCTGTTCGCCCGTTCGCGAACAGTTGTGGAAGTTCGCGTTCACCGTTCGTCAACCCAAATTTTTAGGTTTGCGACATCAATGCTCCACATTTGGTGCACTAGTAGATATAAAGATACAAATGAAAAATACATTATTACTTATGGATTATGCTACAACTTTGTCTCTCATTACAAAGCAAGGGGACAATATTATTTCTACATATTTGGTGCAAAGTTTTGCCCTAAACTTGTTGCACTAATATATATATAGAGATACAAATGAAATAAGTATACAACATAATATAGCTAACTTCATTCTTATTTGTTGGAAAAATCTATGTGCACCATGTTTAAGACATGTAATACAAGTAAGTCACACTCTCCACTTCGCGCCATATTTGACTCCACACTTCGCACCAATTATAATGTAAACTCCTAAATAACCCACACACTAGTGAATTTTTCCACCACTTTTGATTGGAATATGCATAATCACATGATTTATTACATCAGCCAATCTGATTCAACTACACATTATAAAGGATCACTTACGAATCCAATTGCTTGATACCTGTGCCATTGATCACTCATCAGAACTTGTAAGTGCCATTTGTTACATGGTGTATTATATTTTGAAAGTATGTATATGTGAAATTAGTATTAAAGATAAACATTGATGCTGACATTAGGACACACAGTGTAATATTTTAGACAATGATTTTAAAATTCAAATTGATGTTTGATTCAATATAATCTTAAGATGATAGCTCAAAGGGATAGCCCACCTAACTTTAAACTGTCATGATTCAGATACAGCAGAAATTAAAATCATCTCTTTACTGTCATGCTATTTTCAGTGTATTTCTTCCTTCTCTAGAGTTTCCTTTTCAGTAAGAAATGTCATCTTACTGTATATGCCAGCCCATTTTATAACACCTGTGAAGGGGTGGTTTTTAAAAATAGATTGCAATCAGGAGGGGTTACACAGGTGCAGAGAGCAAACTGGCCCAGCTCTTAAAGGGACAGGAGACCCCGAAATATTATTTCATGATTTGGATAGAACATAGAATTTTAAACAACTTTTCAATGTACTTCTATTATCAAATGTGCTTCATTCTCTTGTTATCCTTTGCTGACAGAACAGCATTGCACTACTGGCAGCTAGCTGAACACATCTATTTCGCCAATCACAAGAGACAAATGTGTACAGGCACCAATTAGCAGCTAGCTCCCACTAGTGTAGGATATGCGCATATTCTTTTCCAACAAGGGATACCAAGAGAACAAAGCACATTTGAAAATAAAAGTGAATTTTAAAGTGTTTTAAAATTACATGCTCTATCTGAATCATGCAAATAAAATGTTTACTTTCCTATTCCTTTTGAAATATCCATTGATTGCAAATAAATACATATGATACTCTGATTACATGTTATATTTGGAATATTATTCCTGCTCATAATAATAATAAATTTACACTATATACATATAGTGGTATAAATAACACAGAGATATGACAGACAACATTGTTTAGAACAAAAAATGGAACTTAGGGACATGTAAATATGTTTGCTAAAGATTTCTGACAACACACACACACACACATATATATAAGTATGATTGTGCAAGGATATATGTACAAATTCTAGCATTAATAATAATTTAAAAAATAAATAAAAAATATGACTCCTAGAAATACAAATACACATTCATTTCTGTGAAAGTATCATATAACAAATCAATATAAAAAAAAATTCCAAGAGATATTGTTTGTTGAGGTATAAATCAATCTATTTCTTGGACATTAACAGATGAAAAATAAAAGATTAACTTTAGAGAAATGTGCTTGTTCATGGACAGTAATAAAACGGTATAAATATAGTTGGGAAAAACACGAATAACCGCAAAATCAATGACTGTTAGTTAACACCAGTCCGATGCTCTTCGCACCGTACTTGACGCTCGTGTTTTTGACGACTTTTTTTATAAATAAGGAGATCGTATACAGGTCCATGGCAGCGATGTCGGGCAAGCGTATTGACGCCGGCGAATGCAACATAGTTGGCGTTTTGATAAATAGGCCCCAGAGAGGGAATTCAGCACTCTTTTAGAAATATATATACACGCTTTATTAGCCAATTCAAATACAAAAAAACATACAAATACAAAAAAGTTCAAAAAGTATATATATATATATATATATATATATATATATATATATATATATATATATATATATATATATATATACATAATACTGTATATATAAACCTCAGATAAAAGACAACAGCAATACACACACCCTACTCCTCTTCCCCGCCTAAAACTAACAGGAAATGTAGAGAATCCTAACCAGCATGCGCAATATTGTGTGAGATAAACACAAACTCCAGGTTTACAGCCCTATGCGAAAAGACAAAAAGTGGCCATGGATGTTAAAAGGTGTATTCCTAAAGTTTATGACACAAATACCTTATAGAACACATATCGGACTGCCTTACATGTTTTGGCCATGCCTCACAAAAAGCGTAACTGTATGCAAAGTCCTGGGTAACAAACTGAATACGATTATGTCATCAAAAACAGGCATGTAACATGATTCAGCTTCAGCTTGTCAATAGGACGAATGTTGTTCCAATCAAATGCAAGTGGTTATGTAATCAGCAACCTCAGCTCTCACTGTTCTTTAGGTAAGTGTAGTTTAATACACTTTCAAGGATTTATTTCCCCCTGTGCATAATACCAAAAGTTGTTCACTTGTTAATGTCCCCTTTTTTTCACATCAGTGGGCATATTTATCAAGCTCCATATAGAGCTTGAGGCCCCTTGTTTCCAGCGAGCCTGAAGGCTCGCCGGGAACAAAATTTATCAAGATGTTCAGGAGATTGACAGGCCCTGCTCTCAAGTGATTGGTCACATGAGAGCATGGTGTGCTGTTGCACAAGAAAGTCCTTGTGCAACAGTACATGCCATGAATGTAGGTGGACAGGTTTCCAAACTGGGAACCTTGTATGTCCACAGAATAGTACATGGGACCCAATACATTTTAATTAGATTTTCTGATTGTCTGTGCATTGCAGCCAAGTGAGCAAACAACTTAAGGAACAATGACAAAGTGTTATAATTTAATCAGGCAGGAAGTGAGAGTGCACCTCTATGCATTTGACTACATCTCCTGTAGAAAAATATATGTAAATAAAAGATAATATAGGGGGCGCCCTTACAATAATGGTAATTATATAGTCACCAATCTATTAAACAAATGAATATGGATAACATAAATATTAATAGATATTGACATAAATCCACACTAGTGTTAGACCATGAACTATATGAGAATATAGTAAATATGATGGGATGTATATTCAGAGAAGATAAATTGATATAATAAAGTCTCTTGTGAAGATGATGATGTCAAATGAAGGCAGCAATCTGTAAAGGACAAAGGCTAGGATCCAGGATCAGTAATCTGAAGACAACATAAGAAGACAGATGCCCCACATGGCCCAATATTGCTTGGTACAAAAAGACAAATAGTATATGTGTCAGATACACTCACATGTGATGAAGCACTTCTAGTAGTGCAAATGGAGCAGTCTGGGGTCAATAACAGTCACCCAGAAGAACGTCCTCACGGGGATATTGGAAGTCTGTAGCAATGAAAAACACACAGGGTGCGTATATGGCCTTGTACTGTTGGACCCAAGCAGGACAATATTAAGTGTTAAAATGCACTCACATGTGTTGAAGCATCTCCTTTGATTCTGTAGTAGCAGGCTGGGATCAATATAGTCACCCAACAGACTTAATCACAAGTAATCAGGAGATTCCAAATAGTCCAGCAAATAAGATTGGTAATCCAATGTGGTATTTCCAAAAATATTAATACAAAGTGGCAGCAAGTGGTAAAAGTAATCAACTTACTTTATTAAAAATATTAAAAACAAGTAGCAACGCGTTTCTCAGCCACCTGTGACTGTTTCATCAGGCTTAATAAAAATAGGTAACAAACACTTGCTATATATGCCACACAAACAAATTAAGTTAATTGGCAACTCCTGGTGAGGGAGTTACCTAGAGGTTACACTCAGGTCAATGGTGACCAATCAGAAAGAAAACATATGCTGTGACATCATTATGTGAACATTGCAATACTGGGTTAATCCCATAACAAACAACTACGTTATACATTGTATTCACAGATATAAAAAATCAATATTCACTAACCAATTGTTAACATAAGTGAATATTGATTTTTTATATCTGTGAATACAATGTATAATGTTGTTGTTTGTTATGGGATTAACCCAGTATTGCAATGTTTACATAATGATGTCACAACATATGTTTTCTTTCTGATTGGTCACCATTGACCTGAGTGTTACCTCTAAGTAACTCCCTCACCAGGAGTTGCCAATTAACTTAATTTGTTTGTATGGCATATATAGCAAGTGTTTGTTACCTATTTTTATTAAGCCTGATGAAACAGCCACTGGTGGCTGAGAAACGTGTTGCTACTTGTTTTTAATTTTTTTAATAAAGTAAGTTGATTACTTTTACCACTTGCTGCCACTTTGTAGGCCATATAGGCACCCTGTGCGTTTTTCACTACTACAGATTTCCAATATCCCTGGGAGGACAGTCTTCTGGGTGACTGTTATTGACCCAAGACTGCTCCATTTGCACTACTAGAGGTGCTTCATCACATGTAAGTGTATCTGACACATATAATATTTGTCTTTTTGTATCAAACAATATTGGGCCATGTGGCGCATCTGTCTTCTTATGTTGTCTTCAGATTACTGATCCTGGATCCTAGCCTTGGTCCTTTACAGATTGCTGCCTTCATTTGACATCATCTTCACAAGAGACTTTATTATATCAATTTATCTTCATGGAGTTCATAACAGAAAATTTAAGTACTGAAAACTTATTTGTTTATTTTATAAATGTATTAATTTCAACTCTACTGTAAAACCCTTTTGATTCATAAATAATGTGAGCTTACTTCAATTCAGCAGCATCTGGTTGGTGGGAGTTTTCCATTCCATTTTTAAAATGTGGATTATTGCCATCAAATCTAATAAAGAACAAACTAACACATACAGTGCTTTATTAGATGTAAATAAAAGGGAAATCGTTGCTCAACTCCTAGAAGATTCTAGTAATAAACAAGCTGTATAAGTATATAGTGATAGAAAAGATCAAGCTTAACACTTTCATCAAGATAAGCCCAAGTAAGAAAAAGGCCTAGAAAGTGACATACAGAAATATAAATGCATTCATATTCAATATTGACAAGAACCATATTTTTATAGTATATTTAAATCTTGGTAGATATTGGAATAAGAGAAAAAAGGTGAAGGCATAAACATAATGATTGGTTAAAGGCTTTTTGGGTTCTAAGTGATCTGCTTATTATTTGACTTTAAGGAAAAAATGATACACTTCTCTAAATAAGGTATTTTGATGAAGCATTTAAAGGAATGAAGATTTAAAGGGCAAGGTTAAGAGTGTGTTGAAGGGAGTTCAACAGAATAGGTGCACCACAGTCTTTTAGATGGACATGGAAGGAAGAATTATAGAAGTGTTGGCATAGGTGACTATTTAAACACGAGAGCCGAGATACATCTACTAGATAATGGAGGCCTACAATGTGAGTGATAGAGCAAATAGCCAAAACTTAACAGTTAAAATATATGTCTAGTAAAGGCAATAAAAAAATACAGAGGAAGAAATCAAGAGAAACGGAAGACAAGTTAGTAAGGGTTTGACATTCCCAATAAGGCAAAATAGAGTAAATAAGGAAGATATTTCAGATGTGTCTGTGATATGATATAGGAAAAATGGCAAGAGGTCAGTGATTGAAAGATAGATGTTGTTGTTGTCATCAATTTAAAGACGGTATATAATTCAAAGCTTGATACTGAGGCCCCTAGTTATCAAGCCGTCAACCGCAAATACGCTGGAATTCTGCAGCGTATTTGTGGCAAGCCTGATTCACCTTAGTTATCAAGCCCTACACACCGGCAAAAGTAGAATCTAGTGACGTAAGCTTCGATCCTCCGGACTCAGTCTGACACAGATTGATTCTTACGTCACTCCAGATGTTCCGAACACAAGTTCGGCACAATCTGACTACTTTTGCTAGTTATAAAAAAACTAGCAGGTACGCTCTGCACTTTTCCGGCCCAGCATACCTGGTTTTCAATCCGCCACCCTGGAGGTGGCGGATCCCATAGGAATCAATGGGAGTCTGACCATAGTGAAAGTTCATGTTCGCTGCTGCCCGACATCCCATTGATTCCTATGGGAAGTGTGTACACCTAACACCCTAACATGTACCCCGAGTCTAAACACCCCTAATCTGCCCCCCTACACCGCCGCCACATACATTAAACATGCTAACCCCTAAACCGCCGCACCCGGAGCCCACCACCACTATAATAAATGTATTAACCCCTAAACCGCCGCTCCCGGACCCTGCCACCACCTATATTAAACTTATTAACCCCTAATCTGCCCCCCCTACACCGTTGCCACCTATAATAAATTTATCAACCCCTATCCTGCCCCCCTACACTGCTGCAACCTATAATAAAATTATTAACCCCTAAACCTAAGTCTAACACTAACTCTAACACCCCCTATCTTAAATATTAATTAAAAACATCTAAATAAATATAACTCTTATTAAATTAATTATTCCTATTTAAAACTAAATACTTACCTATAAAATAAACCCTAATATAGCTACAATATTACTAATAATTATATTGTAGCTATTTTAGGATTTATTTTTATTTTACAATTTAAATTTATTTTAACTAGGTACAATAGCTATTAAATAGTTATTAACTATTTAATAGCTACCTAGATAAAATAAAGACAAATTTACCTATAAAATAAAAACTAACCTATGTTTCAATTACACCTAACACTACACTATCATTAACTAAATTATTCCTATTTAAAACTAAATTACTTACCTGTAAAATAAACCCTAAGATAGCTACAACGTAATTAATAATTACATTGTAGCTATTTTAGGATTTATTTTTATTTTACAGGCAACTTTGTATTTATTTTAACTAGGTACAATAGTTATTAAATAGTTAATAACTATTTAATAACTACCTAGCTAAAAGAAATACAAAATTACCTGTAAAATAAATCCTAACCTAAGTTACAATTAAACCTAACACTACACTATCATTAAATAAATTAAATTAATTAACTACAAGTAGCTACAATTAAATACAATTAAATAAACTAACTAAAGTACAAAAAATAAAAAAAAACTAAGTTATAAAAAAATAAAAAAAATATTACAAGATTTTTAAGCTAATTACAGTGACCTAATCTAAGCCCTCAATAAAATAACAAAGCCCCCCAAAATAAAAAAATGCCCTACCCTATTCTAAATTTAAAAAGTTAACAGCTCTATTACCTTACCAGCCCATAAAAGGGCCTTTTGCGGGGCATGCCACAAAGTAAACAGCTCTTTTGCATGTAAAAATAAAATACAACCCCCTCCAACATTAAAACCCACCACCCACATACCCCTTCTCTAACCCACCCAACCCCCCTTAAAAAACCTAACACTACCCCGCTGAAGATCATCCTACCTTTAGCCGTCTTCAGCCAGCCGACCACCAATGGAACAGAAGAAGACATCTGCAGCAGCCGAAGTCTTCATCCAAGGGGAGCTGAAGAGGTCTTCCATACGATAGAAGTCTTCATCCAGGCGGCGTCTTCAATCTTCATCCATCCGGAGCGGAGCCATCTTCAAAGCAGCCGACGCGGAGCCATCTTCATCCACCGACGCCTACTTGCCGAATGAATATTCCTTTAGGTGACGTCATCCAAGATGGCGTCCCTCAAATTCCGATTGGCTGATAGGATTCTATCAGCCAATCGGAATTAAGGTAGGAAAAATCTGATTGGCTGATCCAATCATCCAATCAGATTGAGCTTGCATTCTATTGGCTGATCGGAACAGCCAATAGAATGCAAGCTCAATCTGATTGGCTGATTGGATCAGCCAATCGGATTGAACTTGAATCTGATTGGCTGATTGGATCAGCCAATCAGATTTTTCCTACCTTAATTCCAATTGGCTCCGCTCCGGATGGATGAAGATTGAAGACGCCGCCTGGATGAAGACTTCTATTGGATGGAAGACCTCTTCAGTGCCCCTTGGATGAAGACTTAGGCTGCTGTGGATGTCCTCTTCTGTTCCATCGGTGGTCGGCTGGCTGGAGATGGCTAAAGGTAGGATGATCTTCAGGGGGTTAGTGTTAGGTTTTTTAAGGGGGGGTTGGGTGGGTTAGAGTAGGGGTATGTGGGTGGTGGGTTTTAATGTTGGGGTGGTTGTATTTTATTTTTACATGCAAAACAGCTGTTTACTTTGGGGCATGCCCCAGAAAAGGCCCTTTTAGGGGCTTGTAAGGTAATAGAGCTTTTAACTTTTTAAATTTAGAATAGGGTAGGGCATTTTTTTATTTTGGGGGGCTTTGTTATTTTATTAGGGGGCTTAGATTAGGTGTAATTAGCTTAAAAATCATGTAATATTTTTTTATTTTTTGTAACTTAGTTTTTTTTTTTTTTTGTACTTTAGTTAGTTTATTTAATTGTATTTAATTGTAGCTACTTGTAGTTAATTAATTTAATTTATTTAATTATAGTGTAGTGTTAGGTTTAATTGTAACTTAGGTTAGGATTTATTTTACAGGTAATTTTGTATTTCTTTTAGCTAGGTAGTTATTAAATAGTTATTAACTATTTAATAACTATTGTACCTAGTTAAAATAAATACAAAGTTGCCTGTAAAATAAAAATAAATCCTAAAATAGCTACAATGTAATTATTAATTACATTGTAGCTATCTTAGGGTTTATTTTACAGGTAAGTATTTAGTTTTAAATAGGAATAATTTAGTTAATGATAGTGTAGTGTTAGGTGTAATTGAAACGTAGGTTAGTTTTTATTTTACAGGTAAATTTGTCTTTATTTTATCTAGGTAGCTATTAAATAGTTAATAACTATTTAAAAGCTATTGTACCTAGTTAAAATAAATTTAAATTTGGCTGTAAAATAAAAATAAATCCTAAAATAGCTACAATATAATTATTAGTAATATTGTAGCTATATTAGGGTTTATTTTATAGGTAAGTATTTAGTTTTAAATAGGAATAATTAATTTAATAAGAGTTATATTTATTTAGATGTATTTAATTAATATTTAAGATAGGGGGGTGTTAGGGTAAGTGTTAGACTTAGGTTTAGGGGTTTATAATTTTATTATAGGTAGCGGTGGTGTAGGGGGGGCAGGATAGGGGTTGATAAATGAATTATAGGTGGCGAAGGTGTAGGGGGGACAGATTAGGGGTTAATAAGTTTAATATAGGTTGCGGCGGGGTCCGGGAGCGGCGTTAAGGGGTTAAACAATTTATTTAGTTGCGGCGGGGTACGGGATCGGCAGGATAGGGGTTAATAAATTTATTATAGGTGGCGGCGGTATAGTGGGGCAGGATAGGGGTTAATAGGTATTATGTAAGTGGCGGCAGAGTCCGGGAGCGGCAGTTTAGGGGTTAATCAGTTTATTAGAGTGGCAGTGGGCTCAGGGAGCGGCAGTTTAGGGGTTAATACATTTATTATAGTTGCGGCGGGGTCCGGGCGGTTTAGGGGTTAATAACTTTATTTAGTTGCGGGGGGGTCCGGGGGTGCCGGTATAGGGGGTAGAACAGTGTAGTTTAGTGTGGGTGCTTAGTGACAGCTTATCAATAAAGCTGTGAAAAAGCCGAAGAGCAGCGAGATCGGATGAGTGATAACTATCACAGTCCGCTGCTCATCCCCCCGTACTTGGTGCGCAGCTTTTTGACAGCTTTTTTGATAACTTTGGTGAGCTTATTCAGGTCTGCAGCAGCGATGTGAGGCGAGCTTAGGCAGGCGTATTGGGGCCGGCGATGGCAGGTAAGTAGACACGTTGATAACTAGAGGCCTGAGCCTTGAGATATCCCAATAAATTGTTCTGGTAGCGGACAGCAAAGGGATAACATACTATAAGGGTTTAATAGAAGTATTGAGAAGAGAGCTATTTCAGGGAAGTACAATAAACTGGTCCCAGAATACTAAGGTCTATAAAAGACAGAAAACAAGTTACAAAATTAGACAACTGCCTTTCCAGGTATTTTGAGACTACGTAAAATAGAGACACAGGACTAGAGTTAGATGAATAATTTAGGTCAATATTTTCAGAATATAAATTATTCCTTTATGTTTAAAATATAATGGAAATGTTGAACTGATAAGGGAGCAACTACAGACAATATTTAGTGTTCATTACACAGTAAATCTGCAGTCACAGAAGTCAATCTATTCTGGAGTTGCAGTTGTATGATAGTTATCATTAGAATAGTTTATTTTTCTTTACCAATATATTAAACCTGTATTTAATGACATTTGCCAGATTTTATTCACTTTCCTCACTAAAATATCTCTTTAGTTACTCAATCAAAACATTTTTATAACAAAATAAGCATTAGTAAAATTATGTTGAGAAAAATCTACTTTTAAATCTCTATTAATTCCAATCCTCTCTTATATGTTCATATAAATTTCCCTGTAAGTTGTCCCCATGCTATCATTGTGGACATGTAGCTTAATACACTTAAACCCTCTCGCTTTACAAACAATTTTATATCTAATGCAAATAGGGCAATTAATTGGTTGGCAAGGTAAATAAATGATATACATTTCATGTTTTTTGGCAGCTTTCAGTCTTCTGAAAATATATGAAGCAGGATAGTCCAGTCTAACATTTGAATATGCAAATCTGTTTTCTAATTATTATTATTAAGTGCAAGTGGTTTATATTTGCCACGCACAACTGGGCCTAGCAGAGCACTAAAACTAGGCATGACCTATCATAAAGTGTACCTTAAGAGGACAGTCTACTTGACAATTGTATTGATTAAAAAGATTGATAATTCCTTTATTATCCATTCCCTAGTTTTGCATAACCAATACTGTTATATTAATATACTTTTTACCTCTGGGATTACCTTGTATCCAAGCCTCTGCAGACTGCCCTTTATCTCAGTTCTTTTGACAGACTTGCATTTTAGCCAATCAGTGCTGACTCTTAAATAACTCCATAGGAGTGAGCACATTGTTATATATATGTGTGTGTGTGTGTGTGTGTGTGTGTGTGTTACAAAATGAACTAGCACTATCTAAATGTGAAAAACTGTCAAAATGTACTAAATTGCATGTTCTATCTGAATCATAAACATTTAATTATGACTCGAATGTCCCTTTAAGCATACTGATGAGGCCTTGCAATGTCCTTTCCAGAAAGTCAAAAAGGTCATTATTGCCTGTTACTGCCTCCATAGATATGCCTGAAGATATGGTCAATTGCCACTCTAGGTCTGGAAATATCTAGCAGAGTGTATGTTAAAGCAAATTTGTAAATCAAAAGTGTTTTTCAAGCAAGTTGTAGTTTTTAAATAAGTGGTTTATGAATATTTGTCATTCTGGAACATTAGTGACAGCTATTTATCACAATGAAATAAGTTAGCTTAGGAACTCACAGGGCACATTATGAGGTGCCCCATTTGTGCTTTGCAAGCTACTCCTCCCAAAATCTGTTGGTGTTTCAGAATTTGTGACTGTCTAAAAATATAAAAAAGAAGGAGGCGCCACCACTGGACGACTTTAAGAGTTCAGGAAGCCTTTGTAGCACTTCTCAAGTGCCTTCAACACTGTAAGTACGTTACATTGTGCGCTGGCCTTTTTTTGCAACACTGATTGTGCACTATGGTGGCGCCTCCTTCTTTTTTATATATATATATATATATTTTTATATATATATATATATATATATATATATATAACAGTGCCAGAGCTCCACACTCACTGTAACCAGTAGACAACAGGTGCCCGGGGTGCATCCAGAGTAATCATATGCATAAAAAAGAGAAGACGCACTCGTCGGGTCTTAGCAATTCATGTGTTTAATACACCATGTCCAGTAGTGACGTTTCGGGGTAGTTAGCCCCGTCCTCAGACCAATTTTGGTCTGAGGACGGGGCTAACTACCCCGAAACGTCACTACTGGACATGGTGTATTAAACACATGAATTGCTAAGACCCGGCGAGTGTGTCTTCTCTTTTTTATGTATATATATATATATATATATATATATATATATATATATATATATATATATATATATATACTGTTTCTGGGTCTTCACCCCTTCTTCAGAAAGAGTGTAAGTTAGCAAAAAACTGAGTAAGATATATAGCTGTTACAATCCCTCCCCCCAATCAAGACGAACTGCCTACTTTCAATACATAACATAACAAACAACTATACATGTCCCTTATAGATAATTTCGGCAGTATAATGCTAATAGTGAACATCAACATAAATATAAACAGAAAGGACAAAATAATGATCATTGTAACATACCATTACTAATACTGATGTATGGTTTGCCCTGAAAGTTAACAACATCATTTCTTCATGAGGCATGATTCTGGTGTGACATCATCTACGTTACCAACAACAAACTAATGACAGCGCTCTCCAGCTAGGTGTGGTGTCTGTCAGTGCTGATGTGACTTCATCCGCGTCATCAACCACAAACCAACCACAGCGCTCTCCAGCTAGGTGTGGTGTCTGTCAGTGTTTGACAAATAAAAACAAAATACTGCTCATCGATATCCTTCATTGTTATAATGTTCAAAAAAAATTAGAAAATGGTAAAAAGCAAAACAAATTAAGCGGATCTATTCATTTCCCATCCACTCCTGTCCCAAGGGTGCAGGGGGTGTCTTGGTAAATAATACATAATGATTCAATATACAAAAAAAGAGGAAAATGAATATAAATCCCTTGGCACACACTAGAAAAATTACCTTAACATACAAGAAATAGGAACCAAATGATAAAACCAATTGTAATGATAATATTAAAAGTAGCAATAAGATAATAATTTGAAATCAATTAAAAAAGAGAAAAATACTAGTAACACCACCTGTTTATCTGGAGAAAATACACTATCAAGCTTAATATTACAAATAAATAATACAAAGTGGCAATAATCAATTGTAGCAGCAGCAGCTTCAACTAAAAACAACCTAGAGCCAAAAAAAGGAAAAATAGAGGCCCATTTGATGCATCCAGCAAGTCAAAAAGATTTCTAATCAAATATATACTATGATTTTGTAAGACCAAAAAAAGTGGGATATCAGTGGACTTAACAAATACCTTGTACTGGATGTACCCTCACAATTATTGTAAAAAAGGTCCGGGGATAATCATAGGAATAAACAATTATTAACACAATTCAATTAATTACTTATCTGATATATGATTTCATAATTAAAGGAACCAATTTTCTTTTCTTTCATGATTCAAATAGATTATACATTTTTGAACAACTTTCCAATTTACTTTTGTTATCAATTTTGTTTCATTTTCTTGGTATCTTTTATTGAAGAAATAGCAATGAACTCCTGAGAGCTAGCTAAACACATTGGTAAGCCAATGAAAATGGGCATACAAGTTCAGTCACCAATCATCACCTAGCTCCAAGCTCCTGAGCCTATCTAGATATGCTTTTCAGAAAAGGATACCAAGAGAATGAATCAATTTAAATAACAGAAGTCCATTGTGAAATTGTTTAAAATTGTGTGCTCTATCTGAATCCTGAAAGAAAAAATGTGGGTTTCATGTTCTTTTAAGTCCAGAACATACACAGGCAGGTTATACGCCTGACGTGCATTTTGCCTGAGCTTTTTCAAATGCTTATCCAATCATTTTTATAACCATAACCCCCCCCCCCCAACAGGACTTTCCTTATTGGGCCAGATTTTCACTCATCTATCCAAAAGGACTACACAATATACACCCCTCAATCTCGTCACCATTACTGCATTGATTGGTGCATACAGTACTCAAACAGCGCCCATAATAGTGGCTAGGGCCGCCATCAGGGGGTGACAGGGGTGACTCCTGTCAGGGGCCCAATAGGCCAGGGGGGCCACATGAGGCAAGAACAACTAAAAACTATATATATTTTTTAATTTTGGCAGCCACCAGTGGGTACTACAGCAGAGTGCTAATTGAGCATGGGAAATGTTATTACAAGGAGTAAAGTATTAGCATTTGAGAGGATTTCTGAGTGTGCACTAAACCAATATGCACAGTCTGAGACAGACTTGGCACTTTGTACAGAGTGTGCCTGAGTCAGACGGCAGATCACTTTCATTTGCAGAGGAGGTTGGACTTACTTAGCAAATGTTTTTTATTTCTTTGTGCAATTTCGGATTGTAACTTTAGTGTGGTAGTAGTTGTATGGTGGGGCCAAGGGGCCATAAAAACACTTTTTTTAGCAGCAGTGTATTTATGATTATTTGACAATGCTGTAGAAATTCTATATTTAAAGCCATGCAGAAATGTTTCCTCCTCAATACACAAATGGTAGGTGCCCTTTTGGCAGCTTTTGTTTGTGTCTCTGAGTGTGTATGTATTTTTTATGTGGGTCTCTCTGTGAGGGTGTGTATGCCTTTGTGCATTTTCTGTGGATGTCTGTGAGGGTGTGTGCGTATGTCTGTGTATTTTCTCTGGGGGCCTCTGTGAGGGTGGGTGTGTGTATGTATGTATGTCTGTGTTTTCTGTGTATGTCTCTGTGAGGGTGTGTGTATGTCTGTGCATTTTTTGTGGGTGTCTCTGTGAGAGTGTGTTTATGTCTTTGTGTGTTTTCTGTGGATGTCTCAGTGAGGGTGTTTGTGTATTTATGTCTTTCTGTGTTTTATGTGGTTGTCTCTATGTGTGCGTATGTCTTTGTGTGTTTTCTGTGGGTGTCTTTCTCTGTGTGTGTATGTCTTTGTGTGTTTTCTGAGGCTTTCTCTGTCGGTGTTTCCTTGGGTGTATGTGCAAGTTTGTGTTTGAGTTTGTGTGCGTGTGTCCATTGTCTGTTCCTTTTTAGGACATTTTGACCTTACTACTAATTATTCACATCTTTCTACAGACATTGAGACTAATGAGACCTTACCGGAAGTCACCAATCCACCATTTAACCTTTAAATTATTGTTTAGGCAGTTCAGAGCCCTTCCTTTCAGCCACTGCATGCTGTTGTCATCATTTAGTTTGCATCTTCCTTGACAAAAAGATAATCAGAACTCCATATTTTGTTTTGTAAATCTCCTTTTTTGAACAAAACTGTAATCTACCTCATTACTTGTCAGGTCAATGTAAACCTGAGTGTCTGTTTGGGTGTTTGTGACTGATTGTGTTTCTTTGCATGTCTGCTAGAGTGTCTAAATGTGAATCCTTATGTGTGAGTGTGTGTATGTTTCAGTGTATGAGTGATGAGTGTGTCTGTGTGTTTCTGTGTTTGTGTGTTACTACCTTTACAACATTACCAAGTTTGACTACACTTAAGAATAAAGTGCATATACGTTTTGGTCACTTGGTCAAAAATTGCACATGTCAAAGGGGGGGGGGGGGGCTGATCAATGGTTAAGTCAGGGGCCCCAAAATTTCTAGTGGTGGCCCTGATAGTGGCAGAGTAAACAAAGAAAAAAAAGTGTTCGAAACATCAACATTTATTTATTATTGTATTATGATATTTACTAAGAGATCTATTAACCACTTAAGGACAAGGCCATTTTTCAATTGTCTTACTCTTAAAGTGTCAGTAAACATTAAAAATAATGTTATATAATTCTAAAACAATAAAACAAAATTTCCCTTTTGAATTTAAAAAAAAACCTGCTGTTTTACAGACCCTCTCTCTGTGATCTGCTGAGCGGGTCTGTTTTTTTCAAACAGCGCATCGGGCCAGCTGTATAGTCACAGCCCGGCCCGACCGCGCCATAGCACTAAGTGCAGCTCGCTCCTGCTGTCTGACAGAGCAGGAGCGAGCTGCACTTAGTGCTATGGCGCGGTCGGGCCGGGCTGTGACTATACAGCTGGCCTGATGCGCTGTTTGAAAAAAAACAGACCCGCTCAGCAGATCACAGAGAGCGGGTCTGTAAAACAGCAGGTTTTTTTAAAATTCAAAGGGGAAATTTTGTTTTATAAAGGTTGCGCTAATATAATGTTATATAATTCTGCACTATGTGCAGAATTATATAACATTATTTTTAAGGTTTACTGTCCCTTTAAGGACCAGGGCTATTTTTACATTTCTGCGGTGTTTGTGTTTAGCTGTAGTTTTCCTCTTACTCATTTACTGTACCCACACATATTATATACCGTTTTCTAAAGATACCATTATTTTCATCATATCTTATAATTTACTATAAAAAAACATTATAAAATATGATGAAAAAAATGAAAAAAAACACACTTTTTCTAACTTTGACCCCCAAAATATGTTACACATCTACAACCATGCTAAATAGTTTCTAAATTTTGCCCTGAGTTTAGAAATACCCAATGTTAACATGTGCTTTGGTTTTTTTGCAAGTTTTAGGGCAATAAATACAAGTAGCACTTTTCTATTTCCAAACCATTTTTTTCAAAATTAGCGATAGTTACATTGGAACAGCGATATCTGTCAGGAATCCCTGAATATCCCTTGACATGTATATAATTTTTTTTAGTAGACAACCCAAAGTATTGATCTAGGACCATTTTGGTATATTTCATGCCACCATTTTCCTGCCAAATGCGATCAAATAAAAAAAAAATGTTCACTTTTTCACAAACTTTAGGGTTCTCACTGAAATTATTTCCAAACAGCTTGTGCAATTATGGCACAAATGGTTGTAAATGCTTCTCTGGGATACCCTTTTTCAGAAATAGCAGACATATATGGCTCTGGAGTTACTCTTAGGTAATTAGAAAGCCACTAAATGCCGCTGCGCACCACACGTGTATTATGCCCAGCAGTGGAGGGGTTAATTAGGGAGCTTATAGGGAGCGTGTAGGGTTCATTTTAGCTTTAGTGCAGTGTAGTAGACAACCCGAAGTGTTGATCTAGGCCCATTTTGGTATATTTCATGCCACCATTTCTCCGCCAATTGCGATCAAATAAATAAAATGCTCACTTTTTCACAAACTTTAGGTTCCACACTGAAATTATTTACAAACAGCTTGTGCAATTATGGCACAAATGGTTGTAAATGCTTCTCTGGGATCCACTTTGTTCAGAAATAGCAGACATATATGTCTTTGGCATTGCTTTTTGGTAATTAGAAGGCTGCTAAATGCTGCTGCGCACCACACTTGTATTATGCCCAGCAGTGAAGGGGTTAGTTTGGTAGCTTGCAGGGTTCATTTTAGCTTTAGTTTAGAGATCAGCCTCCTACCTGACACATCCCACCCCCTGATCCCTCACTGACCCCTCTCAAACAGCTCTCTACCCTCCCCCACCGCACAATTGTCCCCGCCATCTTAAAGGGCCATTATACACTAATTTTTTCTTTGCATAAATGTTTTGTACATGATCTATTTATAAAGCCCATGAAGTTTTTTTTTTTTTTAAATGTATAATTTTGCTTATTTTTAAATAACATTGCTCTGATTTTCAACCAAGCCCCAAAGTTTTATTTGAATACCGTCAGCTACCTTCTCCAGCTTGCTCCTGTTTGTGTAAAGGGTCTTTTCGTGTGCAAAAGAAGGGGGAGGGGGGAGTATCTTATTTGCCACTTGCAGTGGGCTTTCCAGCTACCTTTTCAACAGAGCTAAACTGAAAGCTTCTAAGTACGTTTTTAAACCATTTTATACTGGATTTTTATATCAGTATCTGTGCATCTTATTCTTTATAGTAGTGTCTATTACATGCAGTTATATGAAAATGAGTGTATACTGTCCCTTTAAGTACTAGCAAAAAGTCTGCCAGTACTAAAATAAAAGGCTTTTTTTTCATTTATATTTAATAAAAAATAAAAAAACATATTCTGCTGTGTAGGATCCCCCCTTAGCCCCCAACCTCCCTGATCCCACTCAAATAGCTCTCTAACCCTCCCACTCAACCTTATTGTCCACCATCCAGTATGCATACAAATGTAAAAAAATATTTTTTATTTTATTTTTGTATTATTTATTTTTCTGTAGTGTAGCTTCCCCCCCCAATAACCAACCCCCACCCCCTCCCAGATCCCTTAGATAGAAAATGTCCCCCCTCTTCTCTCCCACCCCGTGCGCGCTCCCGCCTCCGCCACCGTGTGCGTGTCCAGACCCGTGTGCACTCCCGGCGCACCCCCGTGCGTGATCCCACCCCCTCTGTTGCCACCCAGCGATGACTGCCAGCCCGCCTCCCTGCAGCAGCTCCCACCCACCAACGATCGCACCATCGCTGGCCGATGCAGAGAGGGCCACAGAGTGGCTCTCTCTGCATTGGTGTTTGAAAAAAGGTATTGCAGTGATGCCTCAATATCGAGGCATCATGGCAATACCTTGAAAGCGGCTGGAAGTGATCAGGATCTCTTCCAGTCGCTTTAAACCCCTAACGACGTACAGGGTACGTCATTGGTCTTTAAAGACCAGTTTGTGTCTGACGTACCCTGTACGACGTGTGTCGTTAAAGGGTTAAGAAAGTCACACAATATCAAACCTTTATATCGCATCACCATTGACGTTATTCAAGCTACTATGTTATTTGGTACATTGAGTGCTGGACGGCGCCTATATTCGTGGCATAATAAATAGAAACATCAAATACTTCATAACGGCTCCCCTTATTTTAATGGTTCTCATATACTTTATGTCGATCATTTTGGTCCATACCTTAATAACTGATCATTTTTATTGACTCATATGGCAGTCCATTTTTCGTTACCTCATTCTTTGTGAGTATTTTTCTTCAGTTTGTTATATTAACACTGTATGCTATTTGCTAAAAAATCAATTTGAGAGGTCACGTTCTTACATTTCTCTATTGCGTCACTATTGCTGTGTTAATTGGTACTTTAAGGGCCAGATTACAAGTGGAGCACTAAATATTGCTTGCATGCAAGCGATATTAGCGCTCCGCTTTGTAATACCAGCGCACAATAATGTGTGCTGGAATTACAAGTTAATCTCAATGTGAATGCAAGCTTTCTAGAGTGTGCCAAGGGGTTTATTTTCTTTTCCTCTTTTTTGTGTATTCAATGTTGTAGGCAACAGAAAATCGTATATTCTAAAGTAAATATGACATCCTTATTCAGCTAATATTCTCTTATATTACACTGGAGATTTATTTCAATGCATTGGCTAGATTAGCTATCAGCTCATGAGGTTAAGCAGTGCTACTTGATATAAGATGGGTTAATACACTATAGTATAATC